>NW_022111373.1:67048941-67050642 GCF_000313985.2 Echinops telfairi | reverse complement strand
GATTTGTTTCTCTAGTCTACCCGGACTGACACAGTGGGGTACTACAGAAACAAACCAAGATGGAGAGTAGATGTTTGTTTGACTTCTGCCTCATGGTAGTATTTTTTTCTTTGTCAAGCTAGAAGTCAGACATGTGCATGCGGTTTACTGGACTGTTTTCTGGAAAGAACATGAGAAGTTAATGTTTTGATTCTTTTCATTTGTTGTAGTTTTTGGTTATTCCTGTGTGAAATGGCAAAAATGAATATGATTAATGGATATTTTGAGCTCAGGGGACAAAATCATCCCTTGAATTTCTCAGAGCTGATTAGGGAAAATGGCTGACAGAAAGCCTGGCTCAGGTTTGATGTAGAGACCTAATCCCATATTTTGTATCAATAGAACAATTTAGATAATGATTAAGATAGGATAGATAAGGATTGAACTTGACTGTTTTAAGAATTGAGTTTAGGATCTGATTCTACATTGCTTATACTGATTTCTTCTGCTTATTGTTGAAATAAGGATTTATAGAAATGATTATTGGGAAGTATGAAAATAGAGAGATTGTAAGCTCACTTGCCTTGAGCCATTAATATTTGATCTTTAAATAGGTTTAGGAAACACCTGAAAAGAAGGCTCTGGAAAGATTAGCCCCAACCAGTGTTTTTGAGCACTCAGGACATTTATATTCCAAGAGACATGCATAGAGGGCAAGATTGACAGATTGAAGAAAATCAAGGAGCTCTTTCGAGTTTTGAATTTTGAACCCTAGTGGGTTTTGTGAGAAGCTGGAAAAAATCTGGAACCATGAAGAAAACTCTTCTCTAGGATTGAACTTTAAAGGGAGGCTGGGCAGGCTGAAATGCTTGCTAGGTGACCACCTGGATCCACTTGTTAAGTGGAAGTGGGAGAAATGCAGCAATAAAGAGACACTTGTGTTTGGCCACTGACACTTGTGGGCCTGGTTTACAGGTACTCCAGGAGAAAATGACAGCTGGTTGACTGGTCTGATGTTCATGACCTAGTTAGTACAAGGGGGCTAGCCTTGTTGAGAATTTGTGACAGTGCCAATGGTCTAAAGGCAAGGCAACCGACCAATGGGCACACTGGTGAGGCTAACTGAGGCAGACCTCAATGAGTTGACCAGAACCGGATCAGATATAGAGAACTGTGAACTGGTGCATATTGCTGCAGAATTTATGGGCAGCCTGTCCTGATTTGACTTTGCTTATGGATGCGGACTTTACAAAGTTCCAGCTGGAATGATGATTCTTCATGTCAAAGAATATGATTGTCTATTTATATCACTGGGTTGATGTGAGTGGGCAGATATAAATTAGATACCCAAAATTTGGGGGGTATAAAGGCATGAATTGATTGGCTTACAAATTTTCATAAGTGAGGGAATATATTCATAGGATTTTAGAATTGTAGGTGTTACTTAACTGCAATTGTTAGACATAGGATATTTTTGTTTTGTTCACATATAGAATGTTGTTTAAATGAGGGTGGCACATATTGAATTGTATGCATTTTAGTTTTATCCTGTTAGATACGGATATGATTTTATTAATGTTTGTTTGAAAATTATATATGGCTAAAGAGTTGTATGGAAGTGTCAAATTTACAAGGGGTGGTCTGTGGTAGTTACATAATCTGTTGTCAATTTGAGAATTAGAGCGAAGGGGTGGAGTTTAGCCTGTCAATCAGGTCGGAGTT
>NW_022111373.1:67045845-67047812 GCF_000313985.2 Echinops telfairi | reverse complement strand
TCTTAAAAAATAATAAATGATAGCTTTTCACAAATATTACTACTTGAATTATAAAGAAGGAATTTTAACTGTGTGCTCTGAATCAATCTAGGACCAGTAAGAAAAAGTTGGAGTGATGAGCAGATAGTTTCTTTTAAGTATTCTTTTTAGTGTGTGGGGCGAGGAGGGTTCCCAACAAATCATCACAGGTCTGGTAGGCGCAATTGTACAGCGATAATAAGAAAAGATTATAGTAAGTTCATAGAGAGCATGAGAGATTGGAATAATGGAGTGGAGTCAGACACATATCATGGTAGCATGGTCACCTCAGCCCCGCTTGGTGGTCCTTGTTGGGGGAGCCTGGTCTCGAGAGCAGGAGAGAGCCCCCGGGAATGAGAGCAGGAGAGACCCCTCAACTTTATTGCTAACCAAAGGTTATATCTCCTTCGGGAGGCATGGTTACAGGTAACCACACATCACAGGAAGGGGCAGTACAATAGGCATACACATCGTAGGAAGGGGATGTATGATAGGCATAAGCGTGACAGGAAGGGGATGAGTTAGGGGTGTGTCCATAGGAATGGGAAGCTCTAGGGGTATACATGTGACAAGATGGGCGAACCCTAGATTCATGATGGCAGCCTAACCTTGGTCACGCTTGAGCGGGCTTGACCTCTCTGGTATCTCCTATAAGGAAACACACAACTACTATCCTTCCTAGAAGGGAGTGGGCCCTACTTGTAGGTTAAACAGTGGTGATTGCTTGCTCTAGATGGCTGATAGCTCTTAGGGAGAATAACCCCTGATCTACTTCTGATGACCTCCAAGTGTACAGTCATTCTCAAGCAGCTAAGTTTGGCATATATTTGGGGGAGACAACTTAGGAGAAATCCTTCTGTTTCCCATATTAGTGGATTGTGGAGTTTTAATATTTCAGGTGAGGGGTGGCTGGCAAAAGTAACACATCCTTATACCTTAGAGTGTCTCGTTAATAAATCAAAGTTACACAATTTTATCATGATCCAGAAGCAAGAAAAGATGCAGCATGTCTCAGGGTCAGGTATGGCATGGTTGTCACTGTAATCGTTTGGAAGATGTATGGTTTTCCTGGATCTAGAAAAGATAGACTTCTTAGTTAATTTGTTTGCCTTTTTGTACTAAAGACTTTATAAAACCATTCTGGAAGAAATTGCTCAATACATGCACTTTTGTTTAGAAAATAATTAAAAACATCAGGCTCTTCAGGCTACAGAACCAAAGGTAGCATGATTGCCACAATGTTTCAATGTCCTAAAGCTCCCTCTTTCCAACAGTTCCAGTTAATGGTGATGTTATTTTTTTTTAAATCAATTTGTTGGGGCTCATAAAATTCATCACAATACATAGATCAATTGTGTAGAGCACATCTATACATTTGTTGCCCTCATCATCCCTAAAATTCGCTTGCCTCTTGGGTTCCCGGAATCAGCTCATTTTCCTTTTTTCCCCCCCACCCCCTGAATTGGTTCCAACTCATAGCAACCTTATGTACAACAGAACAAAACTCTGCCCAGTCCTCTTGCGTCTTCACAGTACTTGGTATGCTTGAGCTCTTTGTTGCAGCCACTGTGTCGGTCTATCTTGTTGAGAGCTGTCTGAGACTGGAGAACAAAACAATGAACTGCATATCAAGAAAATGGTCACACAGATGTAGAAGTGGGCAAATCAGGTCTGACTCCAGGCAAGTTCCAAACCCATAGGTAGTGGCTTCTCCTGACTTTTGTGGCTTCTTTAGATGCATGGTTCATAATTGCATATTCTGCTCATTGGATCCCTCAGTATTTCATCTCAAGGTAAGAATGCTTCCTTTAGTTCTTTTAGCTTGAGAAATGCCAGGCATGCTCGTTTCTTTTGGTTTTGTAACTCTAATATTTTATACCTTTATTATGATACTTTATCTTTTTGAGCTGCCCTTTGAAAATTTCTGTTAGTTGTTCTTGTACTAAAAT
>NW_022111373.1:67036309-67044428 GCF_000313985.2 Echinops telfairi | reverse complement strand
TCAGCGGGCATGTGTTTTGTTATAAGTTCTCCACAAAGGCCATTATAATTTATACCCTATAAGCAGTGTCTTGTTCTTTTATTTTTCCATTCATTTTTGGTCATTTCAAGATAGTTTTATCCACTTATTAAGTGAATGATATCTTATTCTTTCAGTTTTTTAATAGAGTCTGTTTTTAAAATGGCTATTTATTACTGGCATTTCATCTTTTGTTTATTGCTTACTCATTCCATTTCTAGTTTTCAATGGAGGGCTTTCTCCCTGATTATAAGAATTCTTCTATGGAAACATTAAACCTGTTTTCCTTAGTATATTGTTTGCCTTTTCATTTTGTTAATGACCTTTATATTGGCATACATGATTTAATTCATCAGCTAATAGTATTGATAACATTTAAAATTCATTGAATATTTGCTATGCCTTATGCACTGAATCAAGCCCTTTATATACTTATTAACATAGGTTCTAAAGACCAGGATCATTATGAGAAAATTGACATTAGGTAAAAATGGAGGATGAACATATTAAGTCACACATTGGAGGATGGCTACATCATTACATAACAGTCAGATTGCATCATTACTCAACTGCCAGACCACTGAGAATCATGACTCTGCCGGTCATACTGACACCTAGCAACCTTAACCACCATCCCAGCTTAGCAACTTGGTGTTCACTACTGCCAGATACACTTTGTTAAAGCATGAAACAGTTGGAGAGTACATTTTTTTCACTATTGTCAGAAATGCACACTATTGGATAATGAGGTAATGAGTAAGTGGGCAGATATACCCATTTGAGAGATTACAAGCTCAGACAAATGATGCATTTATGATTTTGAATCTTATTCCAAAGACCATGATTTTTAGCTGCTATATTATACAGCCTTAATATAATAGTAATAGACCATGATTTTTAGTTACCAATGTGCCAGAAACTGTGGTAAGCACTTGGATTTTATAATTCTCCTCCTGTGTAATTTATAAAGAGAATATAACTCACCACATTCAAATTTCGATGAGTAGATTTTTAGTGACTGAACTTTAAACCCCGTTAGTGTCAAATTAGGGACATGAAGTGAATGTGCAATTGCTATATATTTATTTTTGTCATCATGAGCAAACCTCATTTGTTACATAACTTTAATTTTATCATAATGTTTATCTTTGTTTCAAAGGTAAACACATGTGGTTTTAAACCGAGATAGGTTTTTATTAGCTTCACTGTGTTTACCTAACTGCTCAGGCTGGCTCTCGCTTTCCTTACTGCTTGTTTTGATTAATGGTCCCCTGGACTTGTTCCAGAGAATACTGATTATGGTTACTGGACTTCAAAGATGATTTGTTAATTGTGTTTGTAATTCAAAATAATTAAGTAAAGATTGATCATATGTATTATTATAGGTTTGCCAGTAAAATCAGCCATTGCATTTTAAAATATAGTTTGCCTCAATGGTTGTTTTTAAACTACACAGAAAAGATAAAATAATAATACTTTTGAAAAATATATTCACTATTAACAATAGCTTTGTAGGCTCTTAAAACACAGTTATTAAATGTATCCAAGGCTTAGTCTTGTAAGTGCATGCATTGAAAGTTCTATTTCATTATGATTTTATAATAAGATGTTTCAATGGAGACTAGGTGTTTTAAAAAGTATAGCCATGTTTATAAGTCATTCTCCGGGGAACCTTTGCTACCATCCCCTCAGGCTATTGCATGCATTTAAATGTCAAATTACTGACTTCTGGTTTTGCCTTTTTCCTTAATAGAGGGCTGTTGTAATCTTTTTGAGTTTTAAGTAAAGGGAATTCATTATACAAATCATATAAATTATGCTACTATGATTTGAAAGATTTTCTACATAAATTTCTCTAAATTTGGTTTAATAATAGTTAATGTTTCAAGCATCTTAAGTGCTTTACCCACAAAGAATAATATGTAAATATTCATTATGTCTATTCAGTGGGTATTTTTCATCAAAGGACATGACCCTCTCTCTGTTCCTAATTTATAGTTCAATATTAAAAGTGAAATAGGTACATTAACTTTTTGTTACTTACATTATAACCCTAATGATTTATGAATTAGTTCATCTATGATATGTAATCAAATGTAAAATATACATTTTGTATTTGTATTAAAACATCAAGACATAAAATTATCACAGAACTAAAAGCTATTTCATAATCTAAGCTTTATATGAAAATATAAGCTTGATATGTTAAAATAAGGTGCAAACCCTTAAATAATTGACATGTTGGCAAATGGAGTAGAAAAATCAAACATGGGAATAAGAGATAAAAAAGGAAATAAAAAACCTAAGTAAAGAAATAAAACATTGAAAGACCCATTGAGAGTCGTGAATAAAGCTGACTGTACTTCTTCAAAGACAGATTTCTTTTTTAATCAGCCTACAGTAGCATCAGTAATTCAGATGCATTGATTCTTCTCTGATCTTGCTTTTCCAGTGTCCAACTTTCGTATAAATAAGAAAATACCATGGCTTGGGTCAGGCCCACCTTAGTAACATCCTCAAAGTTACATCCTTGCTTTTCAACACTTTATTGAAGGATTTTCTTTGTTTTATGTAAATCATTCATAAAAGACAACACAAGCATGCTTTGTTCCAGGGAAAGATATGACAAAATTATAATTTATAAATTATCAAGGGCTCATGAGGGAGGGGGGAGCGGGGAGGGAGGGAGAAAAAATGAGGAGCTGATGCCAGGGGCTTAAGTGGAGAGCAAATGTTTTGAGAATGATGAGGGCAATGAATGTACAAATGTGCTTCACACAATTGATGTATATATGAATTGTGATAAGAGTCATATGAGCCCCTAATAAAACGATTTAAAGAAAAATAAAATAAAATATTTTCAGTAAAATTCTTCTAACATGTCTGTGAAATGCCTATAATGTACCCAAATCCATAATAGCTACAAAGAAATGTACAAGAGAGAGGGTTGATATTCTCTCAGAAGGCTACGGAATAAAGAGATGTGAGATCAGAGAAGACTGATAGGGAAGCGATGGGCTTTGTAAAATATATGGAGAAAGAGTCTGGAAGGTAGAGGAAGAGTGACCAGATCATAAAGGACATAGAGTTGTGAATGAATCAAGCTGGCAAGGAAGTCAGAACCCACATCACAAAGGACATCAATGCTCAGCTGATTGATTTGACTTTTTAATGAATGTAACCAGAACTGCTAAAGGGTTTGAGCCAAGGAATGACATAATATATAGTGCTTTCGGAAATTTTCCCTGGAAACAATATCTTAGATGGAGGGAAAGTTTATGGCTAGTCAGAGAACACTGAAGACTATTCCAGTCCTCCAGGAAAAGTTATCTGAGGAAGGAGAATAGTGATGGTGGGTATGATAGGCAAGGGAAGGAAGGACTAGATTCTGAAACAATTAAAAGTGGTTTTCTCTTTCTACTAAGGCTTAGGAAGTCTTGTCAATGACTGTGCTCTCTGGTCCATGTGGTGTTTTTACTGAAATAAGTCAACCGTCTTGCTTTATAAGTCAGCCTCACATGCTGCACAAACCAACTTCATAGCCATGGACATTCACTTCCCAAAAGATGAGATGTTTGTGTCCTCTTCTAGGCTGTCCTATTTACCTAATCATGTGTGAAGCTTTTGCTAGTTCAATTTTATATTCTCTTTGTTGCACCTTTTCTTTCCTTACTTTGGCATATAGTTGTTACTTTGACCAGTAAGGTGTCTCCAAAGCATGCTTTTCAGGAGAGTTTTCACTCTGAAAGGAGTACTGACTCAACTCACTGCCATCACGTCGATGCCAGCTCCCAGTGACCCAATTGGAAAGAGCAGAACTGCCCCTGTGAGTTTTTGAGAGCATAACTCCTCGCAGGAGTAGAAAGCCATGCGGGGAGTGACTGGTGGTTTCGAACTGCCAACCTTGAGGTTAGCAACCCAATGCATAACCACTAAGGCACCAGGGCGCCTAGTCTTTGGACTTCCTTCCTTCCTTCTTTCCTTTCTTCCTTCCTTCCTTCCTTCCTTCCTTCCTTCCTTCCTTCCTTCCTTCCTTCATTGGTATTCTGGTTATTGTCAGTCCCAAGAAATATCTTTTTCTAGAAATGATATCTGAAAAAGAAATGTTTATTTAAGAAGTATTTTTGTCTAGTGCCAAGATACTTCAGATATTTTCAGACTTCAGGGCATAATATATGAACGGTATTTTTAATGGTTAGGATTTAGCCAGCTAGGTTATGTGATTTACTTCATATAAAAGAAAACACCCTTATGTAGTAGTTTATTGTGAAATCCAGCTGCCTAGGTCTATGTTTAGCTTCATAATCTAACTACTACTTGTCAGATTTTAGACTTCCCAGTTAACCTTTCTATGCTTCAGTTTCTTTACCAATAAAAAGGATTGTGAGCATTTTATGAGCTTATACATACAAAACTCTTAGCAAAGTGCATAATGATGTGCATAAGTACTCAATATATGTTAACTTTTTTATTACAATTTATCATCATTATTTTTGTCAACTGCACTATGAGATGCCTTTAATCTGTTGATCCTATACTTACATCGCAGTTTCTTTCAACTCTTTCCCCACATGCTGTAATATCATGAGTATAGCATAGAAATAGCTTCTTCCATTTTCCGTGCTATTGTACAATTTTCTATTGGTAAACCAGAAGGAAGTTTGAAACCTAAAATCAGATTGTTTAGCAAGGATAATTTTTTTAAATAAAAAATTCAGTCAACAAATTTTGAATGCTTAATACTTGCCAGATACTACGTTAAGGGATACAGTAGTGAACAAAACAAAGCTCTTGTTTTCATGGATTTAAAATCTTTGTCAAAAAATTCAGATCTTGAATTCATCACAAATTTCATCAATTCCTTCTTGAAGCTTTGGAGGTTATGATCTTGGCAATTTAGGAGGACGTGTTATTTTGCTGTTTTTGATCTGTGTTTTAATGTTTAGAAGAAAAAGGGATGAAGAGATTTTGACAGTTAAATGGTTGAGAAAGTGAGGAAGAAAAGGAGGAAGAGAGAGGGGCATAACCTTCCCATTTGGGCAGAGTGGGTAAGACAGGTAAAATGAAAAGCATTTCTGTATGATTCAGGAGCTCTTAAAATACAAACATGCACACGGTACATATAGGAAAATAGAAGGAAATTTTTATTTAGCACCTTTAATCAACTGCTAACTCAAACGCATTAGTGGATTAACTTTCAAAGACATTGTTATATCTTGTCTTTTCAGTGAACTCAATTAAAATTTTCTTTCAGTTCAAGTCATCTGAAACTAAAAATTCCTGTTTGTTTTGACATTATATTTAATCCTTCTATTTAATCCTCTTAACTGTCTTTTACATTTCTCTTTGAACTTTACCATTTTTATAATAATATCGAACATTTGAAGTAATTTTAAATGAGTGATAGGGCAGTCAATTCAGTGATTCCATTCACTGTGAATTTTAGGGATCTCGTGCCTCACTGATTCACTTGAAGAAGGTTAAGTGGACTGTTTATTACACTGCAGTTTGGATCACAAACAATAAGGAGAGCAATGGTATGCGTAATCTAAGAGCAGAAAGTGATTTTTATTCTCTCTACTATTTTATTTTAATCTGGTTCACATGTTTCACAGAACTATTTTCTTAGTACTATAATGGAATTGGAATATCCATTCCAAAATTTATGGCCATGTAATTTCTACACTAATCTTTTAAGAATTAAAAAAAAATCCTACCACTTTGTATGAAGGCTGATTCCACTCAGTCATGTCTACCCATTGACCCTAGTTGTGCCTTCTGTATCATCCTAGATAAATCTTCTACATAAAAGTCACTCGTGAATGGTGGTTTTATGTCCGGGTAATTTCCGCATATGCCGCTAGTTGTTTCGGTTCTTGGGTGCTGTCCAGTCACTTCTGCCTAGTAGCAGCCTCAGGTACAACCAAGCAGAAGGCTGCCAGTCCTGTGCTGTCCTCGTAGTCTCTGCTCTGCGTGAACCATTGTGGTAGCCACTGTGTCAGTACATCTCATTGAAGGCTTCCCCTTTGTCCCTGACCTTCCCCTTCATCGACTGGCCCCTCCTGATAACGTTCCCAAATTCTGTCAGACTGGGTCTGAGTATCCGGGATTCTAAGGAGCATTCTGGCTAGAGTTCCTCCGTGACAGAGGAACTTCTTGGTCCTTCTTCAGGAAGGTCATGGGATGCTTAATATTTTCTTCTAACACTTGGATTCAAATGCGTCAATTCTTATTTTGCTCCTCCTTCCCGGTTTACATGAATATGACATGATAAAAAGTGCTGGATTGATCGTTTCTTAGGCTGATGGTAGGGAGACTGAGGGAGAGGCAGGAGCTAATGACAAGGAGTACATGGAAGAAGAAAATACTCTACAAGTGGTTATAGTGATGATTGCACAATGTTTGATATGTTTAAATTATTGAACTGTATGATAAGTGCATTATATGTCAATAACATTGTTAATTTTTAAAATGCCATGATGTGGGTCAGGCACATCCTGTTCCTCGCGGTGTCGACTGTCTTCTTATGACACTTTAAAGACGTCTTTTGCCTCAGAGTTGTCCACAGCAGGACCTCTTTGTCTTCTTGATTTCTGTGTGCATGCAAGCAGACTGTGGTTCCAAGTGACACGGAATGACTTGCACCTTCAGTGTTTTCTACATTCGTTATGATGTTGCTTATTAGTCTGTTTGTGAGGATTGTTGTTTTCTGTCTGTTGGAGTGTAGTCCGTGCTGGAAGCTGTCCTCTTTGGCCTCCATCCGTGGGTGCTTGAAGGCCTCTTCAAGCATGGAGTGTGCCATCGGTGTTACAAACCTGCCTTCAATCCTGATGCCATGCTCTTCGTTCAAACAGGCCACCTTCTCAGATCGCTTTCTCAGCGTACAGCTTGGATAAGTATGGTGAAAGTATACAGCACTGACGCACATGGTTCCTGATTTTAAGCCATGCTATATCCCTTGTTTTGTTGAACTGTCTCTTGGTCTATCTGCTCAGTATTTCCCAAAGTCGGCGATATCTCCTCCAGGGTTGCTGGAATGATCCTGGGGCACTGCAAAATCTGATACCTACCCTTTATCCTGGATTATGAACTACAGCACAAAATGCTTTCATTGTCAGAGGGATGCTAAGTAAGGTCTTTGCTGAAAAAGGGTCCATAGGCCAAGTAACCTGTGAACAGGTTCTGCATGAGCACAGAGCACAACTAAATATTCTGGGAGTTCCATTCTTCTCAGTGTTGCCCATACATAGTCAGATGCCTTTGCATAGTCAATAACATTGAAATAAACATCTTTCTGGTATCTTCTGATTTCAGCCAATATCCAAGTAACATCAGCAATGATGTCATGTTATATGTACAATTAATCTTATGTATCATATGTCCACATTATTTAGGCATATTCAGTATACACTCCACTTATCTCTCACTGGAATTAAAATTAAAAGCATAGAGGTGATCGGATTGGTTAAAAAAAAAAGTTACATAGTATTGTGCATTTTATTCAAGCCCATGCCCTAGAGTGAGTGTGAGATTGGAAATTTCTATCTCTTTTCTCTCTCTCTCTCTCAGTTCTCATTATCCATTCATAATATGAATAGTATATTTAAACATTCTACATACAACCCGACAAAAGCAGACAAAACAACCACTTTATATTTTTGACTTTTCAATGGAACATATGTGACCTTCTTTCCCAAAGTAGGAAGATGTGATGCTGTTGGTGTTGGTGGTAGGCAGCTCCAAGTTTGTTCTGACTCATCGTGACCCTGTGCACGACAGAATGAAACAGTGCTGGAGCCTTCATTGTTGCAGCCATTGTATTGATCCGTCCACTGAGGTTTTCCTCTCTTTAGCTGACCGACTATACCAAGCATGACATCCTTCTCTAGGAGCTGGTCTCTCCTGATCACGTGTCCAAAGTATATGAGATGAAGCTTCCCACCCTCGTTTCCAAAGAGCATTCTGGTCGTACTACTTCCAAGGCAGACCTCTTTGTTCTTCAAGCATGGAGTCCATGGTCCTTTCGGTATTCTTCACCAATACCATGTCATAGTGGAAATAAATGAGTATATCATGCTGGAGCATCATTTTCTAGGTGAAT
>NW_022111373.1:67034078-67035411 GCF_000313985.2 Echinops telfairi | reverse complement strand
CCACTACCACCATCAACAAAAGACCAGAAAAACTAAAATCCTTGCTCTCAAGTCAGTTCTTACTCAAAGGAACCCCATATGTTCCACATTAGAACTGCTGCATGGGGTTTTCTTGGCTGTAAGCATTACAGAGGCAGATAACCAGACCCTTCTGCTGTGGCTCCGCTAGATGGGCTTCAACTGCCAGTCCTTTGGACAGTAGGCAAATGCAAACCATTTGTGCCACCAGGTTTGTCAAATAAGACATAACGCTATTTTACTTGAAGACTATTTCATCCTTCTGAGTTTTTTCTTCCGAAAGCTAAAGGACTCTTAGGTTTATATTGTGTATTCACGAATCAATTTTCAGATGGTGATAATCTGGATTGGTATTACTTTTCATTGAATGCATAAAGATTTCCAGAGTCCCAGGTAAAGCTTTGCCCCTACAACCTGCTTATATCTCAAATACACTGTGACCTCTACAGATAATGGTCTGCCACTGCACTTCCATTAATGCCAAGCATTCCCTTGCTATTGTTGCTAACACCTTTCACTCTTGTGATATCACTAATTTTACAGTTGTAAATGATGCGGATCCTCAGTCAGGACTCACCACACAACTGCCTTAGAAGGGCATGGTATAGAATAAAGAGTGAAGATATTCGAGTTATTTCCTAATTTTGATACACATTTGCTGTGTGATTTGGGTCAAGCTACTGAACCTCTCTATGCAAAGGCATTTGACTGTGTGGACCATAATAAATTGTGATTAACCTTGAGATGAATAGGATTTCCAGAAGTCTTCTTGTGCTCATTCAGAACTTGTACATGAATCAAGAGGCAGTTGTGCAAACAGGACAAGGGAATACTGCATGGTTTAAAATGATTAAAGGTGTACATCAGGGTTGTATCTTCTCACCATATTTGTTCAATCTGTATTATGAGAAAATCAGAGAAGATGGATTGTATGAAGAGTACAGTATCACCATTGGAGGATGTCTTATTAACAACCTGTAGTATGCAGATTATACAGCCTTGCTTGCTGTGGTAGTTACATAATCTGGTGTCAGTTTGGGACTTGAGAGGAATAAGAGTGAAGGGTGGAATCTAGGCTGTCAGTCAGATCATAGCCAATAAGGCCTTTGTGTGGGCATGGCCTTCTCCTGAGAATTCTGGGAACTCCTGTATTTTCTCTCTCTTTGCTCACTTCCTGAGAGACATCCCTGAGAAGCCACATAGACCTACCCTGATGCAGCCCTGGGAACTGGAGGAGTCACATGGAAATTCCTGCCAGCACTGAGATGCTTCTACCGCCAATAACTTTGCACCCACTGGCCTGTGATCTTCTGGC
>NW_022111373.1:67001206-67033283 GCF_000313985.2 Echinops telfairi | reverse complement strand
TTTAAATACTTTGGACATATTGTCATGAGCATCCAGTCCCTGGAGATGGACGTCATGTTTGGTAAAGTGGAGGGGTGGCAAAAAAGGAATGCGCTGGATGAGATGGATTGACACAGTGGCTGCATCAACAGGCTCAGCCATAGGAACAATTGTGAGGATTATGCCAGGAGCATGCGATATTTATTTCTCTTGTGCATCAGGTTGCTAGGGGTCAGAGCTGACTCGGGGGCAACTAACAGCAATAACTCTTAACCTCCTCTGTATCTCTACATTCTAATTTCTAAGATAGCAATAACAATACGCATTAAAATTAATGTGATGACTAATATAAAGTACCTGACGCATGACTAATGCTTAATACTGGTCACTACAAAACTCTCTTTCTTGCTCATGTTTCTCCTTTCAAATCCTTTAAGTTTTAATAAAGATGGCCATCCAAGTCAATTTAATTATTTGTGACAAAATTATAAAACATTTAGTCTCTATTTTATATGCTTAGTATCTAGTGCTATTGTCAGCTTTCATTAGAAGTCATCCATAGACGAATTTGAGCGTCCTGGTGGTGGAGTGGGTTAATCATTGGGTTGCCCCCTAGAAAGTCAGGGTTGCCCCCTAGTATTTCAGACCCATTGGCTATTCCATGGGAGAAAGATGAGGCTGTCAGCTCACATAAATATTGGACGTGTTGTAAGCCATAGGAGCAGTTCTGTTCCAATCCTCCAGGGCCCATTTGAGATAGAATTGACTCCAGGGGAGTGGTAAAGGGAACACAGTACTCCCAAGTGAAAGTTGATATTGGCTTAGATTAGCAGGGAATTAGGAGTCCCTAGATCCTGGGTATAGGTTTTAGTAGTAAAGTTGTTAGGGATTGCTGCTAGATTGGATTTAGAGGAATCATGCATGGCTCCAGTTTCAGGCTTGCACAACTGTGTCATTGGTACCCTTTACAGAGATGAAAAGAACCAGTGATAAAATAGGTCTGTGAAGCATAAAATGATGAGTTCTATTTTGTCTAGGTTAGGTTTGAGATACATAATAGATATCAGAGTCGAACTATCAAGATAAATTAGTCTGAAGTTCCTGAGAAGAGCAATGTCTGAAGATAACAGTTTTAGAGTCCTGGGTAGTTTGGGTTTATGGTTATGATCTTAAGTTGGAACAAACAGCCCCGTTGGGTGTTTCTCTCCCACAGTGCTTGAGGGATTTCTAGTGTCAGGGTTTAAACAGGAAATAGAATGAAAGTAAAGAGAGGTATTTATGAAGTATCAGTGTCTGTGCTTTATTCTTTGTTATGTTATAACTGTAGAAAATGATTCTGTCAATTTTTGAGTATCTATTTTGTAAATTATGTGGATTTAATTGCCAGGTGATTCCTTTCTGGCCTCTCAACTCTTCTGAACTATTTTTTAGTATAATCTTTCCCTGGCACCTTTATCTCAGAATTAGACACACATACATACACACACACACACACACACACACACACACAATTGGGGGGGAAATATAAGTGGACATAATTACTTTTGCATCACACTCTAAATGGAGCTCTTCTTTTCATGTGTAAGCAGTGAATCAAAAGAGTTTGTTGAGAACCTTTTAAGTCATAAATCCTAACTTCAGAGTCTAGTCAAAGTAGAGAAAAACAAAGATACATGAAACCATAATAGAGAAATTATTTGGGCAACTGTGGCAGTCATTAATTCTGTTCGCCAAATCTTCCCAGCTCTCTGCCTTCTGGGCAAATCGTAGGATTGCACTTAATAGTTATGGTTGAGCAAGTCTATGAGAGTAATTTCTGCCAGCAAATTCTGATTAAAAGTGACACGTGGAACTTTCAACCCAGAAATCTCTCTTCACCTTCTGTCATAGACACTAGCAGTACTGCAGATGTTGGTTTCCCTGTCATCGTAGGTCCTGGATTGAGGACGATGTGGACGGGAGCCCCCAGGCCACCAGTGATGGATATGTAGCCTGAATGAGAATTAAAGCTGTGTTGTTTCATGCCACTGAGACTTTGGTATTTGCTGCTGCCGTATAACCGCTGATTATGATGGATAAGATACCAAGACTTGTCCTTACATAGCATACTCTTTGCACCATCATGAACGTAGGGTTTTTATAAATCTGGAACCCCAAAGTAGCATTGTTTTAAAGTTTAGCATCACTATCAGGAAGTGAATAGTGATGCTTTTCCCATAAGCAATGTAGAGGGCGAGAAGCCGCTGCTCCGCCAGCTTGTTATATACTTACAGTGTATCCATTGGAGATGGAAGTTTTAGCTTCCCTCAAGAGGAATGTCATTATATACTGCAGAAAATTTAAAGCAATTATAAAATCTTCAAAATTTGCAAACAAATTGATCTTTTTAAGAGAGAAAATAAAACCAGCCTTGTTAGAGCAATAATAGGAGTAGATTTCCTTATTCGCTGAGCTATTTCACAAATTTTTTTTAAACACTCCTTATGCATCAGTCAGACAAATAGAGCCGAATTTCTGTCCAGAAGGTTAAGAGAGGAAACACTCAGATTTGACATCACTTTACCCCACCTAATGATTTCACTTTCCATTTGCCTTGCTTGTTGTCTGGCTCAATTATTCACTGGACTAAAAAATGTGCCCACCAAGTCAAAGCTGTAACCCTCCCTCCCTCTATAAATATGAAGAGAGTAACCACAGTGCAGATGGTCCAGAAACTTAGAAATTGAGTCATTTTTAGTCATAGGATTTTAAACTTGGGAATGGAATTATACCTCACTTTTCGTTTCTTTACCAAATATTTAGTGAGCTCCTTATCCATTCTTTAATTGTAAACTGACATGGGGAGTTAGTAAATTATGCATATGTGAGATGCTTTATCCACGAAAAATGTCTATGAGCAGTGTCGACAATCTTTATGACTTTTCTGTATATATTCTTTGCTTGAACTTTTTTAAATGTTAAAAGCAGGTGATTGAAAGGAAAAAAATATGGAAATTCTTTTGTAACCCTGAAATCTGTTTCGTTGCATTTTCTAGAGTGTATTGTAGTGTACTGTTTACCTATACTACACTAGTGATCTCTACAGAGAAAACAAAACCCTTGCATTTTAGGATATATTTGCAAAAAACAAACTTGGCTAATTCTGATTCACTACAAAGTAAAAAACCTTGAACACAGAAAGACATCTGAGAATGCTGATAGGAGAACTGGGTTCAAGTACTAACTGTACCATTTTCTAAACTGTATGCCTTGCTTAATATTTCTACCATCTGGTTCCTTCTTTCTGTAACCCCGCAGTGGCCTTGTTTAAGTCTTGGTTATATAGCTCTTTCCACACAACTATTAGAGTGCTCCTTCTAAGATGTTAAAGAGGTATCAAGTCTCTTTTTTTAAAAATCTTTTGCTGTGACCCAGTTTACAGAGCAGATCAGTTTTCCATTCAACAATTCATGCACATTTTGTTGCATGTCACTGCACTTCAAGTCTCTCAAGGAATGCCCACAGTTTTCAGGATAAAACCCAAACCCCTTAGAGGAGTGCCCGAGGACTCTCCTCATCTGCCCTTGGCCTGCCTCTCTAGCCCCGAGTTAGCGAACTGACAGGCGGTTCCAGTTCACAGATGTATTTTTTGTTTGCTTGTTTGTCTTTTAATTGGCTATCAACATTCATTTAAAAATTGAAAGATCTCTGGCTTCTGTTGAAATTAGGAAGTGATCCCCGCACATTGTGGGAATTGGCTATCCTGACTGTTCTTTGTAGAGAGGACACTCACTCGCGTTTACCACAGTCCCTGCCTACGCAGTTTCACCCTGTTGTGTAACAAGTTGACATGCGAGTTTGCATGGCCTCTGACCACTTTCTACAGTTCATCTTTTATAGCACTAAACCCCACAGAATTCCCCCAACATTTTATGCTTGTGCTTTTTCAAATAGCTTTCTTCATTTTCATGTCTTTATCTCATTGTCCCACTCATTTCCTTCAAAGTAGGGCACAAAGTTGCATTTCTCATGAAACTTCCAATCTTTCCTCTGACAAAGCTGCCAACCTTATTCTCCTGTATGTAGCATGTAACACACATATCACACTGTGGAGTATTTGTTGATTTATTTGTCTGTGTGCTCTACTAAGTTACAAACCCACTAGCACCAGGGTCTCTAGTTTATTGTTTCGTCATCATTCAAGCTTTCTCCAGCAGAGTGCCTGCCACTTTATACGAGTGTCTGGTTAAATGAAGGAGCAGCACCGGGCCTCAATATGATAATAATGCATCGTTATGAAGGTAGAGGAAGGAATTGCCAAGGTCTCTCCTTATTTTAAAACCTCTTCTCCACTATTCATGTTTTATATGTTCAGAATCTGGCACTAGACTGCTTTAGACAGATTTTACACTCAAAGGACACCTTGAAGAAACTTAACCAGTTGCCATTGAGTTGATTCTAATCCATAGTGACCTGATAGGACAGAGTAGAACTGACCCATGTGGTTTCCACAGCTGTAATCTTTATGGAAGCAGACTGCCATGTCTTTTCTATATGGAACACAGTGGCTGGTTAGTTCAAACCACCAGCCTTTCAGTCAACAGCCAGTAGCTTAACCACGTGCCACCAGGAATCCTTTAAAAAAAAAATCTAAGACCATAGAATTATAGCTAAAGCATATATGGCTTCTTCAAGTGCCAGGTAGCAAAACGAAACTACTGTTGATAATTAGCTATTTTATATAGAAGTTGACTACTTGTCCATAGGCAATAAAAGGTGAATCCATTAGGCATTTAATCATGTTTTACAGAAAGGAATTATTAGTGCCTTAAAGGGGGCATTTATTTAACCTTAATAATGACCACATTGGCATCATGAGGAGGAAAAGAGCGATAAGGAAATCTGGCAGAGAGCAAAGAATCCAACTCAAATTGGGTTTGTTAGTTGTGTCCAGTCAGTTCCTACTCAGTGTGGCCCCTGGGTACAAAGCAGAGCGCTTCCATAGGATTTTCAAAGCTGTGACCTTTGGTCAAAGATAACTAGCCCTTGTTTCTGAGGCATCACTTCATGGGTTTGAGCCACCAATCTTTCAGGTAGTAGCCCGGTACTTAACAATTTGGGCCACCCAAGTACGCTTACATTTGGTGATAGTTACCTTGAAAAGCTAAAGAGAAAACAGCAAATGGTTTGGAGGGAGCGTGTGTCAAAGCCATTTGGCAAGCCAATGAGTGCCCTAACGTCACTGGACTCAGCAAATACACTTCCACAAATTTCCCCCAAGGAAACAACCATTAGAGTATTTAAATATCTGGAAGTTATTTATGATACCATAATAAATGGAAAGAATTTAAAAGTCTAACATTAAGGTATTGGTCAATTTTAAAACAGTGCTTTAGACACTAGTACTTGAGCAACCTGGTTGGCATGGTGGCTACGAACTGAGCTGCTAACAACCTGTCATCAGTTCAAACCCACCCATTGGCTCTGTTGAAGAAAGATAAGGCTACCAAAACAGGCCATCAGTTCAAACCCACCCATTGGCTGCACAGGAGAAAGATGAGGCTGTCTTGGAACCCAAAGGGGCAGTTATACTCTGTCCTATAAGGTTACTATTGTTTTGTCTTAAGTAACAATCTCTGTATTTCTAGGTTCTAATGTCCATTGAAATGACTACACAGAACTCACAGACAATATTCATGATTAAAGGGTTTGTTACAGAATTTAACAGGTGGTAATGCAAGCGGTAAATGTTCAGGATACAGTTTTTCAATAGGACATGTTTCAAAATTCTTTCAGGTTTACTAATAAACGTCCAAAAGAGCACACCACTCTGCTGTAAGCCTTAAGCCGAAGGCATTCAGCTCAATCTCCGTGGGTCAGCAAACCCAGCTCCCTAACTTAAGTTCCTCATGTACACCCCACTCTACAAGCCAGCCTCCTACACAAAAGCTCTCAACTTTACCTGCTCAGTGGAGTGGGAAGTCCACTGCTCTCTTCCCTACCATGGCTCCTGGTTTTGATACTGTTCCTCTGTTGGTGCAGCGGTCATCTGGATCCAGGAGGTTCACTGCACAGGGATCTTGGGTCGCGAGGAAGGATTCCACTGCAGGCTCTTGCTGGTAGTGAGATCACCCCTCCTGCCTCTTAGAGGGTTTATTTCATACACAGCAGGTTGCTATGGCAGGAAAGCCTGGTCTTAATTACTCACAGGTGAACCCTATCAGTATCATCCCCCACCTTCTTACCAGACCCTTTCAGGCAAAAGTGTTTGGGGGAGTAGTTGGGAGAACCGCATTAAACAATGTACTGCCCCTGCAGCTATGACCTGGAATAGCCTGGATGGCAGTGAATTGGGGTCTAGAGTTCCATAGAAGGCCTTGCAACCGTCTCAAAAAACCTCCAGGCCCTTTATCACCATTCCAATCAAAATAGCTTCACTTTTATTTGTTGTACATACTGAAGTTCCACGTAAGATTCTGTTTGGGGGAAAAAAAAACTACGTATGAAATATTAATTTGTGAACAACTGAATCCAATAAATGTTAGTAACTCCTAAAAAAATATAGAGTCATATGTAAATAGCTCAGCTTAAGCTTGGGTAATGGCTGTAGTTGATTCTTAGTTGTAGTTTACATGGAACTCCACAGAGAACATAAAATTAATTCTGTTATTTAATTATTAATACTTAATAACTAATTACTTAATAATTAAGTTGACTATTTTTTTAAATGCCTTTTTGGAAAGAGAAAAATGGCAGCAATATGGAGTCCCTGAACCACTGAACATTTCCCAGTTTACCAAGTGGGGTATATAAATAATCAGTTTGGAAAGCGTGATAGTTATAATTTCCCCTCACTATATAGGTTGCGGTTACATGTTAGGCTGCAATCTTTATGGTCGACAGTTTGAAACAACCAGCAACTACGCAGGAAAAGACTGGGCTTTCTACTCCTGGGAACAGTTACAGTCTCGGAATCCCACAAGGGGTCACTGTGAGTCAGTATTGACTCGATGGCAGTGAGTTTGGTGCTTTTTTTAAATTATAGAGACTATGTCAGATATAGTCCAGTCCCTTCATTTGATATTTGAAAAAAAACCATGTGGTTCAAAATGTTTTAGTATATGGAAGCTAGCGGGGAGCAGACGATCTTCTGATTCCATGAGCTTTTCTGCTAACCCAGTTTGTAGAATGGCTATCCAGCCTTCTCATTCCTCCCTTCACATCTACCTTGCTGAAGCACATATCGTTGTGTTAATTCTTCTGGTCGTCTTGTCTTGAAGTACTACTGGTCTTTTTTTTTCTATTTAGAAAAATGAGCACAAACTAGGACATGAAAAAGGTCCTAAAACTATCATATGACTCATTGTTCTGATTTATACAATTACAGTTTTATAATCCACTTTATTCTACCAATTCCTTCCATTTTCGTACTGTTTAACATTTATCATTTGGAGTTGACCTCAGTTGAGCCCAAATAATTCTTATAGTTTGCCTTCACTTTTGGCACCTAAAAGGAAGATATTAGATACATGTTCCATCTGCCCCACCTTCGTTCTCAGACATGAGCATACTTGTGAAGCACACTGTCTGACTTGCATTTCAGAATCTTAACTCATTCCTGAATTATCTTGCTTTGGTCACATTGCTTTACCCCTAAAATGTGATGGTTTTGTGTCACTTTTTTTAGATATACACACATATGTGAACACATTCCCATGGTTCTTTTCATTTTTAGTGATGATACGTAAAACTTGGGTAGTTATCAAACATGGAGACTTTAAAGAATCATGTGAGGTAATACCTTTCGAGTAAAAAGGAAATTAGAAACATTCAGCAATAGCACTCTTCTTCCCAAGACCCTACCTTTTCTCAAAGGGTGGGGCTAAGGGTGTGTTGGGGGTGTTTATTTTACTAAAAACGAACAAACCAGTAGCCATCTAGTTCCTTCTTAGTCCTGGTGGCCCCATGTGTTATAGAGTAGAAATGCCCCGTAGGGTTTTCTCTGCTGTGAACTCCGCAGACGTGGACTACCACACCTCTCTCTCACAGTGATGGCTGTGAACGGCCAACTTTTTAGTTAGTATACTACCACAACCATTTGTGCCACTGAAGAACCAGAGTAATTCAGAATGAAGATCAAATAAACAAATAGTTACATGTAAGTGTTCACTTAAATTTGAGGTGACAGCCTTTGTAATTGAGCCAAGCCCACTGACTTCAAGTCCATTCTGACGCATAGCGACTCCACAGGGCAGCGCCTTTCACCGGGGTCGCCCGATTCATAACAGTAGCTAAATCACAGTGATGAAGTAGCAATGAAAATAATTTTATGGTTGGGGGGTCGCCACAACATGAGGAACTGTATTAAAGGGTCGTGGCATTTGGAAGGTTGAGAACCACTATAGGGGGTTCTCATAGGGTTTCTAAGACAGAAAATCTTCCTTCCTCAGAGCCACTGATGATCTTTGGAACCAGGGACTTTGCAGCCCAATGCAAATCTCACTGTGCCCCTAAGGCTGTTAGAAAGAAAGGGCTTTTAATAACATTCTTTTCCTTTGGCATTTATTATTATTATAAAAAAGATAAGTCAATGTGCTCAATAAGAGACTGTGTTTATAACCAGTCTTACCATATTGTATCTTAACTTCTTGGCTAGAGAAAGGGTTAAGGTCATTTCCTTCAATAGTATTAATGTCTTAATCTACTTAAAATCCAATGCTCTTTGATTTATATAAAGAACATTTTACTTAAAAGAATTGCAACTGAACTTACAGGAGCAAAAGGATGGAAGCGATCTATATGTCTATTAATGAAAGAGTGGCTAAACAACTATTCTACATATGAAGGGGTACCCCCAACAAAGAGAAAACATCTCCTCTGGGTGGAACTTTTATTGTATGCATTTTTTCCGTGAGGCAAGCATCCAGCAGCTCGCTCTGAGTTAGTTCACCCAGTGGCGTCACCTGGGAATGTTCTTTCTGGTCACAGTGAATGCTTTTGTAAAAGCAGTTTTGCTTGAACCTCATTTTTTGTGATGGCTGATTTAAGAAAACAGTGTGAGCTGGGAAAGCTTGTTTCCTGTTCAGGAAAACTGCCACAGAAACTGTTGTGAGGATGAGCACAGTTTACAAGGACAGTGCTATGGGGAAAACTCAACTTTACAAGTAGTTTTCTCATGTCAGAAAAGGTGGAATGTGGATTGATGACAAACCTTGTTCTAGACATCTGTGAACTTCCCAAACTGATGAAAATGTCGACAAAATGTGTGTGCACTTGTGCTAGAAGACCCACTGTGGACCACTGAAGAGATGGGGGGAGTTATCTGTACTATCTTGGAGCTTGGTTCAGTGAATTTTAACGCACGATTTGGGAAGGAGAAGGGTCGCTGTGAAATTTGTGCCTTGGGTTCTGACTGACCAGCAAAACGAACATCAAGTTGAAACATGCCACGCTTTGAAAGAACAGCTCGGACATTTTTTCCATGGTCATCACTGGTGACGAGACATGGTGCTATTCTGACGACCTCAAAAGTGAACATCAATCAATCCAGTGGAAGATGCCATTGTCACCTCACCCCAGAAAAGCTCATCAACTGAAATCAAAGATCAATATGATGTACCTGCCCCCCCCTTTTTTATGATGTGAGGAAGATAGTATATTTGGAAAGGCCTGATTTGTGGCAGATGGGACTGGTTTTGCCACCAGAACAGTGCACCTGCTCACGCAGCCATCTCAGTGCACCAGTTTTTGGCAAAAACAGCATGCCTCTCTTGCCCCATGCACCTTATTCACCTGACCTCATTCTGTGTGATTTCCTTTTGTTTCCATGAATGAAGAGCGACATGAAAGGACAGCAAATTGCAAAGTAGAAGAGTTAAAGAAAAAAACAAGGGAGGTATAGTCAGCCATCCAAACAGATGAGTTTGAAAAATTTTCCCAAGAATAGAATCCCAGATTTGACAAATGTATTAAGTGTAATGGAGAACACTTTCAAGGTGTTAAGGCTGTTCTGTAAAAAAATTTAAATACAATGCTTTGGGGGGAAAATTACATTTGGGGGGTAACCCCACATACGTACAATAGAATGTTACGTAATGTGAAAGACCAGTGCAGAGGCAGTACATTATTTAATTTGCTTCTTCTAGCCAGTCTCTAACTCCCATCAAACAACCTTTCCCTGCCTGGGTCAGCTAAGAAGGTAGAAGAAGACACTGATAGGGTTCACCTGTACGTAGTTTTGAACAGGATTCTTGGTAATACCATCCCACTGTGTATAAAATTAGCCCTCTGAGAAGCAGGAGGAGGGATCTCATTACCAACAAGAACCAGTTGCGGAGTGTGTCTTCAGAACTCAAGATCCCTGTGCAGTGAATCTCCTGGTTCCAGGAGGCAGTTCTACCGTCAGAGGAGCAGCAGCAGAACCACAAGCCAGAGCATGGAACAGAGTGATGGACTTCCCAACCCACTGAGCAGGTAAAGCTGAGTGCTTCTATGCTGGCTTGTGGAGTGGGGTGCCTCTGGGCACTTAATTGGTGAAGCTAGGATTGGTAGCCTGTGGAAGTGAAGCTGAGTGCTTGCAGGCGGAACCTTATTGGCATAGGGTGCTTCTGGGCCCTTAATTCAGGGAACAAGGTTTGCTGACCCACAAAGACTTGAGGTAAACACCTTCAGGTCAAAGCTTACAATGAAAGGTATGCCCTTTGAATAGGACCTAAGAGTACTTTGTAACTGTTCCTGATAAACAACTATCCTTAGCATTTCTCATGGGCATTAACGCCTGTTAATATTCCTAACAAATATTTTAATTATAAATATTGTCTGTGGGTTCTGTGTAGCCATTGCAATGGGTTTGAAACCTAGATATAAAATAGAGAAACATTTCAGACAACACAACCAGTATTCTCAAAAGTCAAGAAAATATTTTTACACTATAAGAAACATTCTTTGATGGTTACCTCAGCTAAAAGATGGAGGGAGGATAAATTACTAACTTCTAGTAGACACATCTTTAAAAACACACACATAAAACTTAAACTGAAATCATTTATACAGTGGTCTTTGCTAAAATACTTTTGAATACTACATGTAGTGTTATTATTGTTGTTAGGTGCCATCCAGTCAGCTGCAATGGATAGTGATCCTATGCACAAAAATATGAAACTCTACCTGGTCCTGCACCGTCCTCAGAATTGTTCCTATGCCTGAGCCTTTTGTTGCAGCCACTGTGTCCATCCATCTCCTTGAGGCCCTTCCTCTTTTTCACTGCCCTTCTACTTTCCCAACCATGATGTCCTTCTCCAGAGCCTGGCTCTCCTGATAGTCCAACGTATGTAAGACAAGTCTTGCCACCCTTGCCTCTATGGCCTCTGGTCATATCTCTTTTAAGACAGATTTACTTATCATGGTACTTTCAATATTCTTCTCCAGCACCACAATTCAGATGCATAAATTCTTCTGTGGTCCTCCTTATTCATTGTCCAACTTTCACATGCATAGGAGGCAATTGAAAAGACTATGGCTTGAATCAGGTACAAGGGTTGTGTTAGTCCTATGGCTTGGGTGAGTCCTCAATGTAAAATTCTTGCTTTTCAATATCATACATGGGTTTTGTGTGGCAGGATTTACCGACCAGATGGAGTAGATTGCGGTTAAAATGCCATAGCTTTGCATCTTTTTTGATTTGTTATTGTTAATGGATTGACAGTAGTTGTGACAATGGGACCAAATATAACAACAATTGTAAGGATGATAGGACCCAGTAGTATTTCATTCTGTTATACACAGATGCACTATGAGTAGGAATTGACTCTGTTGCTCCTAACAACAACAACAACAACATTGTATTAATGCAGTTAGGCTGTTGTTTGCTTACTCTGGGAATCAAGCACAGAAACTCATAGATGCAAAGATGGAATTAGATATATAAACTATCAATTGAGTATTCTTATAGATATCTTGTATAATGCTTGAGCTTTTAATATACAATATCAAAGTGTTTCCAATGAAGCATTCAAAGTAAGGAGTGACTATGCCACTAGCTAATATTTCCAATATAAAAACATTTTTGTTGCATATGTAGGAAAATTTTCATTGGCTATACTTTTAGAAGAGTGGCTTTGCCTCATCATTTTTCAGATGATTGGAGATATAAAAATATGTAATGTATATGCAAAATTACAGTTTTCTAGGTACACACAGCACATTAGCTTCATGATAGATGGAAATGAGTAGTGACATGCCCAAAAATTCATGGTTACTATTTGATAGGACAGGCCAAGATCCTGTTGCTTATTCTGTAAGATTTTTATTAATATTTTTGTCTATATCATGAATGTGCATATCTTAATATTTCCTACAACTTAATAAATACTGCTAAATTTATTTGTACAATGCATAATTGTCATTCTAAATATGTGAGAAGGTTCTGGAAGGTTATGGGTAAACTTAAAGCAGGGTTACCTCTGGTGTAGGTTAAAGCTGGAATTAAGGGAACAAGGTCAAAGTGGTGTTTAGCCTTATTTGAAATGCAAATCAAAATACATACCTATATTACTTGTGAATTAAAAGTAACTTTTTTCAAGTTTCAAGACTAGATAGCCTACAACATTGTTCAAGTGCTTTGTTTTTTTTCAGTCATCTTTATTCTGTGTCCAAATTTCACATTCATATAAAGTGATAGAAAATACCATGGATTGGGTCAGGTGCACCTTAGTCCTCAAAGTAATGTTCTTACTTATCAATACTGTAAAGCAGTGGTTCTCGACCTGTGGGTCATGAGCCCTTTGGGGGGTTGAACAACCCTTTCACAGGGGTTGCCCAATTCATAACAACAGCAACATTATAGTTATGAAGTAGCAATGAAAACAATTTTATGGTCTGGGGTCACCACACATGAGGAACTGTATTAAAGGGTCGCAGAATTAGGAAGGTTGAGAACCACTGCTTTAAAGAGAGCATGCGCAGCAGATTTACCTCATGTGATTCATCTTTTGATGTCTTTTTACTGCTACTTCCATGAGCATTGATTGTGGATCCAAGCAAGACAAAATCCTTGGCAATTTCAACCTTTTCTCTGTTTGTCATTATTTACCTACTGGTCTCCAGTTGTGAGGATTTTACATGTGAGTTGGAATCAATAATGAAGGCTACAATCTTTGATCTTCATCAACAAGTGTGTCAAGTCCTCCTCACTTTCAACAAGCAAGGTTATGTCATCTGCATGTCACAGGTTGTTAAAAGCCTACTCCAATCCTGATGCCACATCCTTCTTCATATAATCCAGGTTCTCTGATAATTTGTTCAGCATCCAGATTGAATAAGTTTGGGTAGAGGATACACTTCTGATGCACACCTTTCCTGATTTTAAACTATGCAGTATTTCCTTGTTCTGTTCACACAAATGCCACTTGATCCGTGTACAGGTTCTACATGAGCAAAATAAAGCATCCTAGAATTGTTATTCTTCTCATGGCCATCCATAGTTTGTTAGGACCCATATAGGTCAAATGCCTTTTCTTAGTCAATAAAACACAAGTAAACATCTTTCTGGCATTCTCTACTTTCAGCCGAGATCCATCAGACATCAGCAATAATATCCCTTGTTCCACATCCTCTTCTGAATCTGGCCTGAGCCTCTGGAAGCTCCCTATCAATATACTGCTTCAACTGTTGTTTGATTACCTTCAGTAAAATTTTACTTTCATGTGATATCAATGATATTGCTTCATAATTTTCACATTCTGTTGGGTCACCGTCTTTGGGATGGGTATGTGTTGTCGTAATGCTCTCTGTTTTACTTCTTACTTGATCTCTGTGGATTCTAATATCCATTGCAAAGGTACACAGAAACTCACAGGCAAAATTCATGATTAAAGGGTTGATTGAGGGTTTTAACAAATTGTAATGCCATTAAGAACATGTTACAAAGCTTCAGGTCTGCTAATAAATGCCTGAAGGGGCATATCACTCTGCTGTAAGCCTCAACCAGCAGGCATTCAGTTCCTTTTCTGTGGGTCAGCAAATCCAGCTCCCTGAATTAAGTGCCCAGAAGCACACCCCATGCCAGTAAGGCTCAGCCTTCAGGAACTCAGCTTCACTTCCATGGGCCAAAAATGCTAGCTTCACCAATTAGTGCCCAGCAGGACCCCACTCACAAGCCAGCCTCCTGCACAAAAGCACTCAGCTTTACTTGCTCAGTGGGTTGGGAAGTCCATCACTCTGTTCATTGTCTGACTTGTTGTACTGTTGCTGCTGTTTCTCTGATGCTATAACTGTCATCTGGATCCAGAAGGTTCACTACTCAAGGTTTACAGGTTCAGAGGAAGCACTGAACTCTGGCTCTTGCTGGTAATGAGATCCCTCCTCTTGCTTCTCAAAGGGTTCATTTGGCACACATCAGGATACCACTCTGCGGAATCCTGTTGCAATTACTCACAGATATTTGCAAACTGAAAGGTCATTTGCTGGGAGTTGCAGAAACTTTGGCTGGAAGAACCTCAGTAAATAATTCACTCCCCCTGCAAGGTACAAGTACGAATCTCTTCTAGTCAGTCGGCCAAGTAGCTGTCTTCCAGCGCTTCATCAGCTGGATGAAATATTTTGATGCGTGTTCTATCAATTCCTGGAACCTTGTTTAAAACTAATCTCTCAGTGCAGCTTGGACTTCTTCCTTTCTTTCTCATACCCTCCGTCTTGAAATGGTTGAATGTGAACTAGGTCTTTTTGATACAGTGACTCTGTATTCTTTCCATCTTCTTTTGATGCTTTCTGCATCAATCAATATTTTGCCCATAGAATCTTCCAATACTACAACTTGAGGCTTGAATTTTTCTTGAGTTCTTTCAGTTTAAGATATGCCTGTTGGGAGCATGTTCTTCCTTTTTGGTTTTTTAACCCTAGTAATTGCACTCCTGGGTATACATATAAGAGAAATAAGAGTTATGGCACAAATAGGTTTAGGAACACTCATGTTTATTACAACACTTTACAAAGTAGTATTAAGATGGACACCACCCAAGTGCCAATCAATGGATAAATGGATAAATGAAATATGGTACATACACACTATGGGCTACTATTTAACTTTAAAGAGTAATGGTGCATCTGAGAAGCACCACATTCCATGTTGCTTTTGTTAGGAGCCTTCAAGTCAGTTCTGACTCATAGGGACACATTGTACAATAGAGTGAAAAACTGCCCGGTCCTGTGCTATCCTTGTAATTGTTCTTATGTTTGAGCCCTGTGTTGCCCCCTATGCTAATCCATCTGGTCAAGGGCCTTCCTCTTTTTCATTTCCCCTCTACTTTACCAAGCATGATATTCTTCTTGAGGGACTGATTAAAGTCTTGCGATCCTAGGGCACCTCTAAGGATCATTCTGGCTGTTCCTCTTCCAAGACAGGTTTGTTTGTTCTGCTGACAGACCATGAACATAGATGAACTGAAGGACTTGGTACTGGGTGAAATGAATCAGTCATCAAAAGGATGAATATGTTATGAGATCACTACTGTAAAGAAGCAAGAAAATATTCCCTTGTATACCCAGAAACATTCTTTGGAGGTTATCAGGAATGGGAGGGAAGGTAGCATAAACGACTAGCTCGAAGGACATACTGACATGAGCGAAGGAGAAAGCAATACACAAAAAGTGGGAGGTCAGCACAAATGAGCAAGACACAGGAAGACTGGGAGGAGAATAGGGTTAAAGGCTAGGAAGGTATATATGAGAGAACGTCAAAATGTATTGCTATAGAAATTTTTATTTTAAAGGATGTTAAAATGTGAAATTTTGGCATCATGACATTCCTTGCAGTTGGGGCTGTACACTTCTGAGGGCCGTGTTTCTATCTCTCTAACGCTTCCCCAAAGAATTCTCCGGTTTTCTATTAACACTATTAAAAATTAAAATTTTGGTATCCTAACAAGACTCAAATTGTGCTCCATTTAAATATTCTTGAAGTTTAAGGAACAAGAAAGAGTCTGAATGGGGCAAGATCAGGGCTGTAGTGTGAATGGGGTAAGCTCTCCCAATCAGATTCTCATAAGATAGACCTAGCTGCCCTTGAAGAATGAGGTGATGCATTGTTGTGATGGGAAAAAAAATTCTTGGCTAAACCTAAGTGACCTTTGCCTCACCAATGTAGTTTTCAAGTTTCTTAAAACTTCTTTTTATTAGTCCCTCATGCTTATCATGTGTCCTTTGAGAAAAACTATCAAGGTTATTCCTTTGCCAAAAAACAAAAACAAAAAAAGTAGCCATAGTTTTCTGAGCTGATCTCTCTGCCTTGAACTTAACTGGGCCAGCAGATCCCCTTGGACACCACTCCGCTGGTTGCAATTTTTTTTTTTCCGGAAGGCACCTTGAGGAAAATGAGAAATGTGTATTACTGAGCAAGATGACTTGCTTGGAGCCATCTATTTTCAGAAGCGTGTTGAAACACATTTTGTTTGGCATAAACCCATATGTATATGAGTTGGAACTCTAATAACAATATATGTATTTACTTATCTTTGTCTATAACATCCCCAATCCCACAATATCAATAGTCTATGAGTGGATAACAAGATACACACTCAAGCTGAGCAAGGATGGGAAGAGAATGGGAGTACACCCATGTATATACATTTGATAGAGGATATTTCTATATATGTATTTATATCCCCTGTAAATATACTCCAGGACATAATAGCGTATATGGAGGGAATGGGGAGGACAAAGTGACAGAAACTTCTTAGTCATAAACAAATACATTCATGGAAAGAGTCACTGGGCCTGGGGAACTGGGACCATAGAGGAGATTAAAAATGGTAAAGACTGTTCCACTTCGACTTTGGCAAGTAGTGACAAGCTATGAGCAGTCATCTAGGTGCAGCTATTGGCTTCTCTCCATTCAGAGCCAAGTAGAGTCAAGAATAGCAAAGACACAAGGAAATTCCAGAGGAGTAATCAAAAGAACGCACTGCCATTGAGTTGATTCCTACTCATAGCCACAGGGTATAGACTTGCCCCTGTGGGTTTCTGAGACTGTAACTCGTGGAATGGAAAGCCTCATGTTTCTCCCGAAGGAGGAATAGACCATGTGAATCCAAGGGTCCAGAAGCCGGAGACTAAAATGACTACAAGCTGTTAACTATTACTGCTGACTGCTCTAAAAGAGATCGCAATAGAAGATCCTGGATAGATTGGGAGAAATATGTGGAACAAAATTCAAAATCATAAAAAGCATGAAGCTTTCTAGTCTTGTAGATACTGTTAGAACCCCTGAGACAATGACACTTAGATACCCGTCAGGCCTTGTCCCCAACTTACCCCATGGCATGGCTCAACTTTTAGCTAGAGAACACCAAACAAACTCACTGGGATCGAGTCAATGCCAACTCATACCAACCCTATAGAACAGGGTAGGAAACCCCACCCCCACCCCCAACTTTCCCCTGAGTTTTCAAGACTGAAACTCTTTAAAGGAGTAGAAAACCCCACCTTTCTCCCACAGAGCAGCTAGTTGTTTTGAACTTTAGATCTTGAGGTTAGTAACTTAGTGTTGCTAACTATTGCCACCAGGGCTCCTCAACTAAAAGATAGACAGGCCTATAAGGTGAATGGTAACCCCAGAGGATTATGCATACCTTTTAGGGAAACCAGATATAGGAGGTCAAAAGGGCCGCATTTGCCCCAGAGATAAAGACTTAAAGGAAAGGATGGGAAAGAAGGACAAAGGGAAACAGGGGGAAATGAGAAGAGTACTGTTATAAGGTGGGAGTTGCAATCAGTGTGTATAAATTGTTGAATGGAAAGCCAACTTCCTCTGTAAACATTCCTCTAAATCACAATAAAAAGTGAGGGAAGCAAAGATGAATATGTGGGTGGATTCCGGCAGTTCTTGGATTGAGGCAGGAGAATATAGGAAAGGATAGACAAATAGATGGGAGGCTCTGCTGTTTTGTGAATAAAAACATTATTACATAGTCTCTGGAATCCCTTTTGACCTACTAGTTGGCAGAAGCAAGGAATCAAACGTAAGCATCTTTTCAGAATCTTCTACTTTGTTCATAGTTTTGGGAAATACTCAACAATGAATTGGCAGTTATACTTTATTGTGCAACAAACTAATATTAATCAAAGGGGGACTTCTTGGTTCATCACAACAGCGTTGGCAAATTAAAAGTAATAAATTCAGTTGAAATTCATGAGTATGTTCTTGTAATTCTGAGGATCATCCCCGCCCCCCCTCTTGTTGATAATCCCTTTGAGCGTTGTTCAGAGGGTGGAGGCATAGTCTGTGGTTCCCTCTGCGGCCACCCCACCCTGTTGGGATGTAGCGGCGGGTAGACACAAGTTGGAAACAGGACTTTCCACAGGAGCTTGTTATTCCTTTGCTCCCAGCTTGAATCTGAAGGGTATTAGTCTAAGATAACCCCCTGCCCTTGGCTTGTGTTCCTTTACAAACACTAGATGATCCAGCCTTTAATTCCTAGTTCATAAGATACTATCCACTGCAGGGTGAGGTTCTAGAGATGGAAAAAATTGGCACAGCACTTCTCTGACTGCAATCTAAATGTGACACAGGGAGCCAGTGGACTTGAATCAGTCTGTCTGTGTGGATTTCAGTTTCCGTTCTCAACTAATCAACTTCATATCTAAAATGTATTAAAGAGGCTTCCAGTTAAGAGTTCTTTTCTGACCCTGCAAGTTCATAACTTGTATATTTACCTTAAAAAAAATCTTGTTAGCTTCATTATATGCTCAGAGTGACAGTGCCCCTTAACCCCCCATTGCTCTCTGATATAATTCTCCAAGATGTACTCTTGGTAAATTAGGGTATCTGGTACAGCCATTACCATTTATTAAACACTTACAATGTTTCTTGCTTGTATTCACAATCATTGGTCACAGAAGCTGCACAGGAATCAAATGGCACGTTGCCTTAGGTAAATCTGCTGCCAAGAACTCTGCAGATTGCAGATTGCTGAAAAACCAGGATGTTGGGTCAGTGTCTTTGATCCAACCATGGTATTTTCCATTGCTTCATATGCATGTGAAAGTTGGACACTGAATAAGGAAGACCAGAGAAGGACGATACTTTTAAATTGTGGTGCTTGAGAAGAGTATCGAAGAGTACCATAGACTGCTAAAAGGACAAACAATTCTGTCTTCAAAGAAGTGTGGCCAGAGCTCTTCTTAGAGCAAGGATGGCAGTCTTACATGATTTGAACATATTGTCAGTACAGGCCAGAACATCATGCTTGGTAAAATCGAGTGGCAGAGAAAAAGAGGAATAGTCTCCAGGAGATGGATCAACACAGCAACTTCAACAATGGGCTCAAGTATACATACAATTGTGAGGTGGCACAGGACCTTGAAGTGCTTGTTCTTTTATGCATATGATCACTATGGGGCGGGCCTAACTGGATAGCACCTAACAACAACAATAAGCAATGTTTCTAGGTGTCCCCTGGTAGCCCAAGCAGCTGAGCACTCAACTACTAACTGAAAGGTTAGTGGTTCAAATCAACTTTCTGAAGCTCCAGAAGAAAGTCCTAATAGTTGATTTCTGAAAACTCGCAGCATTAAATACTATTCTTCAGATAGTTATACTAGTCTTATCGTGAAAGTCATATATTATTATGTTCTAAAAATGTGTCAATGTGAAATCATTAGGAAAACAAAAAAAACAAATGTGTTATTTCCAGTCAAAATCATGAATTGGTTTGAAATACAAGACTTAGAAGTACAGACTCTAAAACTTACAAGTATCTTGACCTTAGGCCTCTTACCTATTTCACTAAATTTCATTCTTCTTCTCTATATAAGGAATTTAGTGAGAAGTCCTAGCTAATTAATTTTGTTGTTTGTCTTTTTTTGTTTCAAAATTGAATGAGATGATCCATGTAAAAGCACCGGAGTGCCCATCTCATGGTAATAAATGCTTAGCTTCATTGTTAATGCTATTTTATTTGAAAATAACTAGTTTGATCTATAGTAACTGGCATAGTGTTTTAATACACAGAGCCCTCTAAAAATGTGTTAGTATACCGTATAGGCTCAAATATAAGCCGACCTGAGTATAAGCCGAGGTACCTAATTATTACCTGGGAAACCAGAAAACTGATTGACTCGCGTATAAGGCTAGGGTGGGAAATGCAGAAGCTATTGGTGAGTTTCAATAATCAAAACAAGTGAAAATAAAATTACTAAACATTGAGACATCAGTGGGGTAATGTATTTAAATATTTATTTTAAATAAAAAAACATAAATAAAATGACAAGTCATTTAACATTAGTAAACCAGCACAGTAAGTGGAAAATAGGTTCAACGAAAACAATAAGGTATCAACAATGATGCCTTAAGATTACTATTCCCTGCGCTCAGTCCTCAACCAAGCTAAAACATAAAGTGTTAAAATCCTTCAAAACTGGATTCCTCACCATCATCCGTATCCCAATGCAGAGCTTCAGCTGGCGTGAGGTCATCATGGACGCTGTCCTCCCTGAGATCGCCGTCGTCACCATCACGCTGTCATTTTCATACGAAGCGCGGTCTTCACTGCCATCCGTAGCAGGACTAATGCTACATTTCTGGAAGGCACGTCGCACCCTAGCTCCTGGAATGTCTTCCCACGCATCTCGAGCCCGCTTTGCTATTAGTTCTATGTTGGCTTCATGAGATTTCCTCCTTTTGTTAGTCGGGCTTGACCAGACGGCATCCATTCATGCCACATCCTTCGCACACGGTCTTTAAAAGGCTTATTCAAAGATACATCCGGAGGCTGCAGTACAGATGTAAGCCCACCTGGAATAACGGCTAAAGTAACTTTATTAGATTTTGCCAATTTTTTTATGTCATCCGATAGGTGGGCTCTGAACATATCCCAAACAAGTAATGATGGCTTTTTCTTTAAGGCTGCTCCTGGTCGTCGGTTCCAAATTTCCTCCAGCCATTTTTTTGTTCCGTCTTCCTCCATCCAGCCTTTAACATGTGCACGCACGGTAATTCTTGGTGGGAAATTGAGCTTTTTAGGCAAGGTCTTTCTTTTAAAAATAATGACAGGACGCAGCTTAGTTCCATTGGCGAGGTGGTGAGCGGCTGGGTCTGGGTCTGTCAGATACCACTGACCAGTGTATAAGCCGAGTTTTTCAGCACATTTTTTGTGCTGAAAAACTCGGCTTATACACGGGTATATACGGTAGGTCATAAAATATTATAAGGTTTTGACAACAGTCTTTCATTCTTAACAGGATAATAGATATATCCTAATGTGTAGTGTCACAAAGTTAAAGCCAAAACTGTTGCTACTAGGATGAAAACTCTGGGACAAACATAAGTGATGTGAAACAGCTAGTGCCGACAGCATTTGGTCACCAGTTGAACAAATGACGCAATCAGCAGTTTAAAAAGACCTCCAACAGTAAGCTCACTGACTATTAGTGTTTAACCTGGCCAATCCTGGCTTATGATTGGTATTGGTTGCACATCTAGGATTTGTTAGGCATTCTGCCAGGGAGTAATCATGAAAATTTTAGGTGACTCTTGACACCCATTCTCCTGCTTTCATTACTTCTGCTTGTCATAGCTTTTGTCAGTAGACTCTTAGAGGAGAGGTTGAGAAAGAAGAGATTTGCTAGTAAATTTATCATCCTGTCCAAGATGTCAGGGTCCAAATAAAGCAAATATTAAAATCTTCAGTTTATAATCCTTAGCTGAAGTTTATCCATGCAACGAGGAAATTTAAGTTTGCCATCAATGTCCAACTTAGGATTCTAGGGCAGGAAATGGATACACAGTTCTCTATGTGCAGTTCCACAAACTTTAATCCAAAATGGAAAATATGCAAACTATGTTAACCCCTCATGGGTTATTTTCCTGTGTGTGCTATGTGCATTATAAGGGTGTGCACATTATTGGCATGAGGACATGATGTGTGAAAAGTACCACAATTCTCTTTAAGAGAAAACTTGAATCCTTATCTGTGGCAATTATTCATTTTATAAATATTTACTCATAGTTATATTTCAAGTATTCTGACTATATTATGTACCAGGTGATTTGTAGTGGTTATCTGCTAAAGTTAGTTATTACTTAACCAATCTATAAAACTCATATTAAGGGTTGAAGTTGTCAGTTTCTTGACTTCAAATAAGTAGAAAGACTGTTCGACTTCATTATCTGTATAAAGAGAAGTTTTTATTGTTTATGCCTGTAAGGGCCTATGTAGCATTTTAGAAAGCTCGGAAATTTTCAATATTCATACAGAGAAGACTGAGTTGTCCACAATTAGATTTTCTGTAATATGAATGCATTAAATTTTGATCCTCATGACAGTACTCACTACTCTGAGATTTGCAAAATAACACATTAACCAAATTATTTTTTCATAAATTCACAATTTAATATATGTTTCTTATTATTTGCTTGAGATGCAAAATTACCATCCCTGTTGAATAATGGCAGATAAAGATGTGCTCTTCCTTGGGTCTTATAAGAGCTGTCTTTTTTTTAGTGGGTAACATTGCACATCCATAATATCCTTATTGTCCTAGGTTTTATGTTTCTATTCAACTTATTCAGCTAATTCAAAATAATAATTCATAATTCAAAATCAATACAAATAATTTAGATAAAAATAAAATTACTGTGATGGTTTTTAATTAATCTGAACATGCATGTCAACATAAACACAAAATGTCATTTTTTATAAATTTTATGATAAATCTCTAAAGGGGGAAAAAAGGGTTAGAGGTACCAAAACTTAAAAGGCCAACACTTGAAAAATAGAGGTCTTAAACTCTGGTGTACCTGACCTAAGCAGTGGTATTTTCAATCACCTTATATGCATGTGAAAGTTGAACAAGTAAATAAGGAAGAGCAGAGAAGAAATGATGCTTTAACAGGCATCCTCAAACTACGACCCACGGGCCACATGTGGCTCGCTGAGGACATTTATCCAGCCCGCTGGGTGTCTGTACCCCATTGGTTTTCTTGCTTCAAAATAAGATATGGGCAGTGTGCATAGGAATTTGTTCATAGCTTTTTTTTAAAAAACTATAGTCCGGCCCTCCAACAGGTCTGAGGGACAGTGAACTAGCCTCTGTCTAAAAGTTTGAGGACCCCTGCTTTAGAATAATGGTGATGGCAAAGAATATCGAAAACATCATGAAGATATTGAAAGTACCATGGACCACCAGAATCACAAATAAATCTGTTTTGGAAGAAATACAGCTAGAATACTCCTTAGAAGAGTGAATGGCAATACTTAATCCCACATGCTCAAGGGCGATGACACCAAACTCAAGTCACTCCCTTGGAGTCAGTGCTGACTCAGTTACCCCCGTGGGTTTCCACGACCATAACTGTTTACAGGAGCAGAGAGCCCAGTCTTTCTCCCTTGGAGCTACTGGTGGTTTTGAACTGCCAACCATGTGGATCCCAGCCCCACTCATGACCACTATGACAGCAGGTCTCCAATACAGAGAGAAACCAATCCCTAGAAAAGGAGATCATGCGTGATAGAGAATCACTTTTAAAAAAAGTAACTCCTCAGAGAGATTGATTGACACATGACTGCAGGAAAATGGCCTCAATAGTGACAACAGTTGTGAGGAGGGCCCAAGACGGGAAAGGGTTTCATTCTCTTGTGTGTAGCATCTCTGTGAGTGGGAACCAACTTGAAGGTACTAACAACAAGCTTTCTTATGCCACAAGGTGTTGTGACTTGGGGTTCATTTTTTATCACTTCCCCTTGGTAAAACGTCACCCACAAATGAAAAGATTCGTCTTTCACCTCATAAATTATATAATTCTATCTCCAACCTACACTAAAGTATAATATTATGAATTTATAATATTTGTGTAAATGTTGTGTTTTAACTGCCCATGTTTTCTGTAAAACTTGCCTGAGTCTTCTCTTACACTTTTGACTTAGTTTATATTGGAGAGGGTAGAAGAATAATGAGAGAAGATTTCATGTGTTTTTTTTATTTTTAGTTGTTTTTATTGTGGGCTCTGATAGGAGGTTAAATGTTTGCACTAGTATAATATTGATTTTTTAGATAAAAATCTGATATGTATATATAATCAACATAAATACAGACTTACAGAACAGGGCTAGGTGATAGCATGGAAGGTATCCCGCACATAAGATCCAAAAAAAGTGAAGCAAAATCAACTTACTTTGTAAAGAAAAATGTAAATTCCAAAATTTCCTGTAATCCTTCCTGGAGATTCACAGTGCACATTAGCTGGATGGAACCAACCTTTCCCAAATGTCGTCATATTTAGAAAGTCTTTTATATAAATATCTCATAGGATTTTAGTAAGCACTTGTGCAGAGCATTTCTAAAAACAATTATTGCTACTTCTCCTAAGGAATCCTCCAAAGATAATTGATATTGACCAAATGTTTTTTCTGCTGAAGGGCTTACAGTGTTTTGTGGTATTCATTACCCACAAATTTAAGCTCTGAAATTTAATTAAAAACAAATCTTTGAATATACATTTGCCTTTTCTGCTGTCTGCCTTACAGGGATTAAATGGCAGCATTTTACTTCATATAAATGGCATTTTGAATATACTACATTTCTGAAAGTAATGAAATTATTCTATTTCTTTTCATAGGTTTAAAATTAATTTGTCGTTCTGCAAGTTAAACAAAGCGATCCTCTTCCTTTAGTCACAGGCTTGTCAGCATTGCAGTGAGCAGCTTGTGCAGATTACCCTGTCTTTACTTTTATTTAACTTAATTGTTTAGGGAACAGCGTATTACCTATTTTTTTCATAAATTCACAGTTTAATCTAATTTGTATTCTCATATATTTTCTAAACCACTTCAATTGTTTTATTTTTCTCTTTATAAGTAGATTTAATGACAACATAAAGCCATCTTTTTAAATTTAGTCCACAGTAATCTGGATATGATTAGTTTCAATTGTGATAAACAATAGAAATAACAAAATTTGTTGTGGGCATGCTTCTTGCTCAATGTAATTTTATTTAACAATTATAATTTAAAGTGTAAATGAGAATGTGGAACTCAGTAATTGTCAACTAAATTATCTTTCCATGGGTACATCCTCACGTCAACACACCAGACGTTGTTCTCTAGTCAAATAGAAGTCACTCTTCACGATTTCTCACTTATTGCTGTCATATTCCTCGCATGTACCACCAGCAGTTCTCTCCTCCTTTCTGAAGGACAGTATGTCCCCTTCTGTGCCCTAACCGCCACAAATTCAAGTCCTAATAGTTCTGTGTGCTTTACCTATACATGCATTTCTCAAATTTTTGACCTTTTGAAATTCTTCAACTATATCTCACCCCTTCATCTATCTTTTTTGTTTAAACTTTTATCTCTGCTTTAAATTTCTTACTCCACCCTATATTTTATAATCTTCCCTTTGAAAGCTGTTAGATCTACCAGACTTTCCTAGAAGTTCACCAGAACAGCCTCTCTTTCCTCTTTGAGTTTGTAAGCTATTGGCTAAACACATCATATAGGTATTTTTGTAAAATAGGTTTGCAAGGGAATAGGAGATACTAATGGCCTTAATATATAGCTCTAACTTGCGTCTTTTCAGCTTTCTAGTCTTGTTTCTTTTCAACTCCCTTTCCAAACTTTTCAAAGATGCTTGGCCCAATGATTTCCCTTCTTTCCATTACAAATAAGTAGAGAGATAGGAACACTGGACCAATCAACAGAATTATGACAAACAGAAAATGATTGTGTTGTATCTAACTATTCACAACATCTGTTGGTAATAACGAGGCACAGTAGTGTTTTAACAAATGATATATTTATGGCTACAAAAAGTCCCTTAGTACACTGGAGAATTGGTACCTTTTTCCTTCCCAATTGGTATTTTGTGCTGAAGACATCTAATCAAAAAGCAATAAAATATTTTGTATTAATTGGTTATTAAAGATTTAAAATTGAAGTGTAAGAAATTATGTAGCATTATAAAATCACTCAAAGACAGAAAATTAAAATTACCTTTCCTAATGGAAAATGGTCTTACTGTGTACTGTGCTTTAAAGAAAAAAAGTCATGTACTTCAAGTACTCACTGTTAGTCCAACTTCTGTGACCTGGCTAAATAAAAATATTTCAAAGCATTGTACATGCAAGTAATACGCCCAAACAAATCACTGCCACGGAGCCAATGCTGACTCACAGAGACCCTGTGGAAACCCGCCCTCTGGGTTTCTGAGACTACAATTCTTTACACGAGTCGAATGACCTCGTCTTTCCCCCACAGACTGTCTGGTGGTTTTGAACTGCTGACTGTGCAGTTAGCAACCCAATGTGTAACCCATGCATTAGCAGGTTGCTTCAAAAAATATGTGGTCTACAAGAACCATGGGCAGAGGTTACCATTAGCAGAAAATTGTACCTGGGTAGTTTTTAAGGCATTGAGAAAACCTGTGGTTCCCTTGTTAGTTCACGGACAATCATATGACAAAAGGATGTGACCCTGATGCACAACACTCCTGATTTTAAACCACGCAGCGCTCCCTTGTTCTACTCAAATGACTGCCTCTTGGTCCATGAACAGGTTCCACATAAACTGTCTAAAGTGTAATGGAATTTCCATTCTTCTCAGTGTTGTCCATAGTTTGTTTTTATCCACAATGTAGAGTAGCTTTGCATAGTCAATGAAACACAACCATCTTTTTGGTATTCTCTGCTTTCAGTCAAATTCCATCTGATATGATGTCAGCAGTGATAACCCTAGTGCTCCATCATTTCCTGAATCTGGCTTGAATTCCTGATGTCCAGCTTCAACTGTTTTTTAATTATCTTTGGCAAATTTGCTTGTGTGTAGTATTATAGTTCAGTAATTCCCTAACTCCATTGAGTCACCTTTCTTTGGCATGAGCACTGGGAAAGTGATATAAGAATGGGGATTGGAGGGGGTACCTCCTCTGGCTTCCTAATGACCATGAGACAGGAGTCAGACACACCTTTACCCTCCATCCTCTTTACCCTATTCTGACACCAACCATTTCTCTCAGAGAACTCTATTTCTATTCAGGAATCAATAATTCATTGCAATAGCCACATAGGTCTTATAGATAATACTCAAAATTCTGAGGGCTTTTCGGGGAAATTAAGAGGTTACCTCAAGTCAGGATCAGCAAGCCATGAGTGTACCATTGGTTCTCAGCAAAACCTCTCCTGAGCCAGCAGTTCAACTCCCTGATCCTTAGCCTTTCAGACACATGTTCCTTTGGCCTCTGTCTCTGTGGACCAAGAAACTTACTTCTCATTCTGCCTTACAGTTCCACAGTCTTGGCACTGATCCTGAGTTCTGTCTCATGGTTTTTGCCTTGACCTCTGGTCTCAGCCTGGCCTTTTTGCTGTGCCCCATAGTCTGCATGCCAGTCTCTGGTGCCTGTGGCCGCAATGTTCACCAGAGATAGAGATGCGGCTTTTGTCTTTCAGCAGACCATACCCCCAAGAAACCAAAGGGTGTTACTGTGATCTCACTCCCTATTAAAGTTGTGCTGATCTTATCCATTAGGATAGCAGAGAATTCCTTCTAAAATGAGATTTCAGCCACAGTCATAGAGTCCAGAATTACATCACATAAGGAATTATAGCTATAAAAGCCAAATTAACTCCATCTCAGGCATAATATGCATCTCTTCCCTTTATATGTCCAGGTAGCTATCAACATATTTCTTGGCACAGACAAGTGAATACTTACAGTGCTTCATCACCTTGTAAACTCTTTTAGTAGTATTGTATCAATTCCAGGAGCCTTGTTTTTGTGTCTTCTTTTCATCTTTTGATTCTTCCTACATCCTTCAATTTTTTGACATAGAATTTTTCAATAGCGCAGTTCCAGGCATGAATTTTTTCCTTCAGTTCTCTCAGCTTGAGATATGTTGAACATGTTCTTCCTTGTTGGCTTTCTAACGCCAAGTCCCCTCACATTTCATTATCACACTACTTTGTCTTCTCACTTGACATGTTATGTATAGTACTTCAGCATTTCAGCTACGTTCCTCCATCACTCTATGTTCAAGGATATATTTCAGAGTCTCTTCTGACGTCTACTTTGGTCTTTTCTTTCTATCCTGTTTTTCTTAATGACCTTTTTAATTTTTTCGAGTACGCTGTTCTTGATAATCCTTCCACAGCTCATTGGGTCTTTGGTGTTCAGTTAATCAAATTAGTGTTCGGTGCATCAAATCTGTTCTCGAGGTGTTCTTTAAATTCATCACTCAAGGTCATATTTGTCTCACATGGACTTTTATAATTTTTCTTCATCTTCAACCTTAACTTGAATATGATCAGTTGGTGGTCTGTTCTAAAATTAGCCCCTGGCCTCGTTTTTGGCTGATGATATTCAGCTTTTCTCTTGTCTCTTCCCACAGATGTAATTTATTTGATTCCTTTGTATTTCATCTTATGAGATTCATGTTAGAGTCACCAATTATATTCTTGAAAAACATATTTGCAGTGAAGAAAGCTTATAAAGTTCTGTCATCTGGTGACCAGCTGCATTTCTATCACTAAGGCCCATACTTCCCAATATGGTCTCCTTCTGCTTCCAGCTTTCACATCCCAATCACCAATCATTATCAATGCATCAGGATTTCATGCTCGATCTATTTGACACAGAAAACGCGGGTTAAAATCTTCAATTTCTTCCTAACTAACGTTTGTGGGTACTGTATAAATTTGAATAATAGTTGTATTAAGTCACATAGGTATTACCCTATCCTGGACAGCATTGCACTTCAAGACTGATCTTGACATGTCCTCTTTGACAAAGAATGTCACGCCATTTCTCTTGGGTTTTTCATTCCTGACATAGTAAAACATAGAAATGTCTGACTCAGAAGACTCCCTCAGAACCCCACAGGGGGCGTAGTGTGACTGCCCTGGAGGGTTGCTGTGAGCCACACTTGACTTGATGGCAGGGTGTTTGGTTTTGAAATGCCTACAATGCAGGTCTTTATGCATTTCATTTTTTTCCTAATAATTTCCAGTTTTCCTACATGCATATTTTGTAGTGTATATTCAAATTATTAACAGATATTTGGAGTTGTTTCTTCTCATTGTAAGTCATACTCTTCATGTTAATATTTGGTGTCTTAGTAAAACAAGCAGTTGAATGCAAAGTATACCAATATAGCTGAATGGAGACATTAACAGAAGAATACAAATCTGGTCATACTACAGTTTTTTTCTTGGTGAATATTAACTGTGGAACAGTTTTTATAAAAATAATTAAAGAGGAACTTAACTCACTGTATAACTTTTACCTGAAAGCATAAAGTATTAAATGTATGTTATTGTGGGGGGGGGGAAAAGCAAAACATGCACTTGTAAGAATGTTGATTATATATTTAGTCTTGGACATAACACATAAATGTTGGTTGATGGCCAAATGTTATCATAAGAACCTTGTAATCAAAGTTATGGTTGTATAAACTGTAAATAAGATTGTATAAAGTATAAGGAAGATAAGTATAACATAAATCACTTTAAAATGCTTCCAAATTGCAGAAGGAAAACATTACTTTTTGGCAATTTTTATAAAAATGAGTCAATTTATGTAGCACAAAAATTTAGGAAAATCAAGTTGAAGTAGTTTATTGTGCCAACCTGGCTGATAAAAACATATGGGATTAATTGAAGGTTGTAGAAATAAATGGCTCGGCAAGCCTTGCCTTTTTTGTCTCTTGCTCTTTGATCATCGGACCAGTGTGCGGCTGGCTGCCTTGCTTGTTCTGTGCCTCAATTTGCAAGCTACACTACCCATGGACTGTGTCACTGTAATTTGAGGTTCCTTCAAGACCTGCTTCGCCAGACCATTGGAATTTACATCTCTTGAGCTGGGGACTGTCGGACCTTGTCATCTGGCTGACTGTTGGTGACCTGCCTTGCTGTTTGCTGCCTGTGCCTGGATAGCCTGAATTGCTCTACAGAGGACTACCCGGAGGCCCTCAAGACTTGAAGGACTGCCAGTGTCTCACAACTGTCTCACAGGAGTGAGTTGCACTGAGCCATTTGTACTGCTTTATAATTTAAATAACTGTTTATTTCTCATGTTATATATCTATCTACTGTATAAATATATATAAAATTATTAGCATTCTGGTTTTGTTTCTCTAGAGAACCCTGTTTAACACACAAGTGTAATAAAGCAAAAAAATTTGAATAAATAGCACAAAAGTAAATTAAATTAGGAAGGAAAAGAGTACCACAAAGTCTACTTTTACTTAGTTAATGTGTGTTGACTAAACTAAGGAATAAAAATTTAAGATAATGATTCAAATGGGTACAAATGCTAGTTCCAAAATGGTTACAAATAGAATTAAAGAAATCTTTGGTAATATTTTCAATGATGCATAGCAAACACAAAAGGAAACCACTTGAAAGTATACTAAAGCTAAATACTTTATACTCAACCCAGCCAGCCCTGATGAATTGGCACACTTGGGATGGCCATTAAATCAATCGAAAGGAACCCACAGATTACCCAGAAACATGGGTAATAGTTTAGTAAAACTACTAAACTAATAAAAACATGATGTAAAATAAATACATTATTTAGTACTTCAGAGCACAATCTACAGATTACCTAAAAATGTCTTACAAAAGTAATAGATGTACATCAATTTAAGACCACATAAATTGTCTGTCAAAAATATTGAGCTATTAACTCTTTCTTGATAGAGACTCTATTTTCATGAAACTTGGATTAAACAGGCCTGCGTTCTGTCTCTTTCATCACTTTCTCACCTAATTTTAATACAACCCTTTGGTCTGTGGCATAGGAAGGGCTGCTTTGTAGACGGAGGCATGGTGCCACATATATCAGACTGTCTTAGGTTTGTACAGTTTAGTGGCTCCTACATTTTGTGATATCTGTATGCTTTATTGATTCATAACCATTTAATTTGTTCACAAACATGCTTTTTAATAATTACTTTAGTTATCTTCTGCTAACCAAAAGTCAAGTACCCTCCCAAATATGGAACCATTTGGGTAATTTGCCTGCTTTATTCTATATAAAGAGTTTGTTCCATAAGCTAATAGCTGCATAAAATTCTAGAAATATTACCTAATTTGTTTCAAAAACCAAAAATCTCTCTTGAAAATACTCACGTGACTTACATTATTTTGTTATTATTAGTGCTACAGAGTTTATTTTAACTCATAGTGACCCCATTTGAGAAAGTATAATAATTTCCCCACAGGAATTTCTACACCATAATCTTTAGCTGTGTAAAAGAATTTGCTAATTTGAATTACTTAATTGATTTCTGGATTGTTGCAAAATGCAATTACTTGTTGCATTTCTGGATTAAAAAAATAAAAATTTAGAGCTGTTATATCAAAAGACTACTGATAACTCATTCATATATGGGAACATATTTTAGTGATTATGAAAATAAAAATAGCCTCTCAATGATAACCTAGCCCACCCCTAGTATTTGTAATAAAGAGAACTAAGATCCTTTGTTTCCATGTTGAGCTGTGATCACAAGGTCAGCAGTTCAAAACCACCAGCTGTTCCACAGGAGAAAGATGACGCTCTCTACTCCAATAATGAAACCTGATATGCAGATGACAACAACCTTGCTCACTGAAAGTGAAGAGAACTTTTACTAATAAAAATTATAGCATTTCCTAATAAAAATTAAAAACTAAACCCTCTAAAATCAATTACACCTCAACATGAAGGAAAAAAAACCATCCTTACAACTGAACCAACTGGCAGCAGCATGATACAGAGAGAAGATTGAGACTGTGTCGGAGTCCACTTTACGCATGACCAGAATCCCTGCTTGCTGAAGCAGCAGCCAAGAAAGCAATGTACTGAATCCAGCAAATATACCGCAATGGCCCTCTTACAGGGTTAAAAGGCTAAGGTGTTACTTTGAGAATTATGACGTGGATGACCTAAGTCATGATATTCTCAATCAACTTATATGCATGCAAAAGCTTGTCAATGCATAAAAACCAAATAATTGATACCTTTAAATTATGGTATTGAGAACAAAAAATCTTACCATAGTGAATGATAGGGGGAGTGCGGAGTGGAGATCCAAAGCCCATTAGTAGGCCACTGGAGATCCCCTTGCAGAGGGGTCTCGGGGAGGAGATGAG
>NW_022111373.1:66991148-67000681 GCF_000313985.2 Echinops telfairi | reverse complement strand
GTATTGATAAAGAACATAGAATATACTGTGAACGGCCAGGGAAAGAATAAATAGTTCTTGGAAGACTTACAGGTTCTTCTGTCCAACCCTTTCTAATTCCTATCAAATGATTGGATGGGGCTATGCAAATAGAACACTAACAGAGATTGGTCTGCTTTAGTATGCCACTCCCCTAGCTATAAGCTTGAGGCCTCTTGACAGGAAAAGAGAAATTCCAGAAGGTGCAGTTCCCCATTTGCTGTCTTAAGGGGAGGAGGCTGAGACCAGAGGCACCAGAGGTGAAGGCAAAGAGACCATGAAACAACAGAGGAGTAGCACTGAGAGCATAAGACTGAGGCAAAGCAGCGGGCTGGTTTCCTGATCCAGGGGAGCTGAGGCCAGCAGACTGTATGGCTGAGTGGCTTAGGACTAGACAGAGACTAGGCTGCTGGCTGAGGAAGGGGTTGCTGTGGACCCGTGACTGAATTCTTATCATTGACGAATCCTGGCATGTGGCATCCTGTTAATCCTCCTAATAAGCCCCCTTAATTGTGAGTGTTGTCTGTGAGTTCTGTGTGGCCACTGCAATGACTTATTGAACCCAGCACACCAGTAGAGTGCCATGGAAGGAACAGTTGGTGTCAGAATAGGTAAAGAAAGATGGAGGGTGGCGGCATGCTTGACCTCTGCCTCTTATCAGTAGGGTAGCTCTGTGGGCACCCTATGCCATTTGCTGTAAATATGCTGTCTTTTCTCAAATAATTAGATCCTGGCACCTTTTTATGTAGATTGCTTTGAGGAACTTAATGATTTAGAGAAACATTCTGTCAAAATTCTGCTCTGCATTTTGGCCTACTAATTTCACTTACATTAGGCTAATGCCTGGAATAGTTAAAACTCGATTCATTATGTAAGATGGAAAGGAATTGATAACATTGGTCAGTTTTTATTGGTAACTGTTGGTTAATGGTTTATGGGGAAAAGAGAGGTTATATTCATATTTCTGTGTACCCTTTTGTACCTTCTTAAATCTTGAACCCAGTGTATCTATCGCCTGAGGAGTCCTGGTGGTGTATGGCTATGCGTTGGGCTGCGATCTGCAAGGACAGGACAGTTGGAAACCAGCAGCAGCTCCTCGGGAGACAGACTGGGCTTTCTGTGAAAAGTTAGTCTGGGAAACCCACAGGAGTCCCTATGAGTCCGCCTTGACTCGATGGCGATGAGCTTGGTTGGTTTGGAATCTATCACCTATTTATAAATTTTGGAAATGTTTTAGAAACTAAATCGATTGCACTCTATTTTATTCTGACTCTTATCTTATACAGCAGTAATTCCCGTGTTCCTAGGCTGTAATCTGTATGGAAGCAGAATATGCCACATCTTTCTCCCGCGGAGCAGCGAGTGGGTTCCAATCACTGATCTCGTGGTTAGCAACCTAATGCTTAATGAAGGTGCTTGCCAGGGCTCCATCAAACTGTTGAAAATGTACTATAGATTAGATTTTGCAGTTAATTCAGTTTGAGAATAAAAAGAGTTGGTATACAAATATTACCATGATTATTATGGTATAAATCCACATCAGTATAACATTGTTGCTAAATCATAGATATGTAATACCCTAAGTATCAATTGATAAATTGTTTAACATAAAACTATACAGTGAACCTCGTTTATCGCGGTTAATCGGTTCTAGACCCTACCATGGTAAATGAAATTCCGCGAAGTAGGATTCCTTATTTGTAAATCAAATATTTTCGTAGTTAGAGCATAGAGTACATGAAAAAACACCCTTTAGTCACCATTACACTCGTATTACCCAATTTATTCAACGAAAAAGGGAAAATGCAGTAAAACATTTTGGACGTTACAATTATCATTTATTATTTATTATATTATGAAGTACAACGGATGGAGCGAACGGAAGACTCATTCAAGTCGAAATGGCATGCAACCTCCACGATTTTCTTGCCATCTTTGATCATATCCAAAAGTTTTACCTTTTCCTGGATGGTGAGCATCTTCCTCTGGCGCTTATTTTTATTGTCAGAAGGCTTAGAAGAAGCAGCTCGTTTAGGAGCCATCATAGGGCTTAGATAAAATTTCTTAAAAATCGCAAACAATTACAGTACACTGTACAAAAGCAAAAATGCATCTGATACGTAGCTCCGATACGTAGCGATGCAGACAGAAGCGTGTACAGTATGAGCCAATCAGTGGCAGTAATGACAGAGCATGCGCTGTTACGCAAAAACTGCGATAGAGTGAAGCCGCAGAAGTCGAAGCGTGAAGTGGCGAGGGTTCACTGTAATATTAGAATATTTGGTTGGAAAGTAACCAATGCAATATCTTCTTATAGCCATAGTAAGAAATAAGACAATTATGCTAATAAAATGGTAAAATGAATAATATAGCATACTTTATTGCTTATTCTATATTTGAGCTTAACATAATGTTTTTAAAGCTTGGTTATTTGGCTAAAGTTAACCTGACATTTGCTAAAGAAGATCAAAGTGAATGTCATTAACCAATGTGTTCTATGTTAAGGGAGCTGTGATAAGTTGGCCTCCTTTTAAACGGCAAATTGTTCTTTACCACTTCACAGAGAATTATCTGTCCACATAAATTTAGTGTAAAATGTTTGACCAGCAGGGTCCTTATTGTAGCAGATCATTTTGATTTGCAAATATATGCGGCTTCTATTTATTTCTTTTTCAGGTATTTATATTATTTGATTGATTTTGTACTTAACAATTGTCCTGGGAAGTATGTAGTACGAATTTATTTTCCATACTACTTTACAAAGCATGGACACAGAGCTGTCAAGGGACCTTAGGTCATTTATCCATTAGGAGATCTGGTAGCATAGTGGTTATGAGTTAGGCTGCTAATTGCAAGGTCAGCAGTTTGAAACCACCAGCCACACTACAAAAGAAAGTGAGGGCTTTCCATTCCTGTATACAGTTACAGTCTAGGAAACTTGCAGGGGCAGCTCTGCCCTGACCTGTAGGGTTCAAGTGAGTCAACATCTGCTTGGAGTTCGTTTTTGAGTTTGAGACCCAGACAGTCCATGACACCATCAGCTTCATGTTCCTGGCCCAGCTCTATGGGATCTCCTTACTATTATGCTCATTACTATAGCTATAGCTTCATTAAATAAAGCCTCCAATACTAGAAATTCAAGTAGCATTAATTATAGTAGAGCAAGATGGTGTGTTTTTTTTTTTCATTACAGTGTCCAATGAATTTCAGAATCATATCTTCATAATCACACTATATTGCTGATCTTCCAGACAATTACCTTAAGGAGATGTTGAATTTTGATCTGACATCTCTATTATATCACAAAAGCATAAGGTTATATTTTGCTTAAGTTTTCAACCTTATAAAGTTCGTTATGTATTTTTTTTTATTTTAACCACAGCAATTTTATCATTAACATTCTGGTGATTTTTTTACTTTCCAAATTGCACATTCCTAGTGAGCAGAAACCATGTGAAAATCAATCAAATGCTGTTATTGTACCTATAGGGATGTTTGCATAATCAGTATATATATATATATATACACACACACACATATATATATATTCATGTGGATCAAAAAGAAGTAAAATGAGTCCTTATTAAAAACCTTAGAATTTCTCATCACATTGCAATTTACTCAAGATTAATTAGACATTTCTTTGTACCCATTTCAAACATGAAAAGAAAAGCATTTCAGTACATGAAATCAGATTGTAGACTTTTGTTATAATGTCATCATTTTCAGTGCCAAATGATTCCATTTTTATGGACAGTTTCATAATCAAAAGTGAGTGTAAGTTTCTTAGAAATGGAATAATGTACTTCTCAGACACTGCTGAGTGATCCTTAGCTTAGTTTATCATTTGCAAATTAAGTAAGCAATGCATTTTGTATGGCATTGCTGGAGAGTAGGTGATGGAAGGACAATTACAGCACCTTCATCGACCGGCTGCCGTGAAAGATCTGATTGCCGTGGTCATGGTTAATGTTGTTGTGTGCCCTCCTGTTTCTCCCGACTTCTAGGAATCCTGGTGGGAACAGAGTAAAACTGGTCTGTAGGGTTTCCTAGCATCAAGCTTTATGAGAGAACACCAGGTCCTTTTTTCCAGGCTGATGGGTTTGGACCCTTGACCTTTTAGTAGTCAGGTGCTTACTGATTGTGCCACCCCTGCTCCTTTAAAGTACTGATTAGGCAACGGGAATCCCATCACTGACGAGCCCCAGCTTGGGCAGTGTCCTCATTACAGACACTGGAAACCCTGAATCATGTTTTCATAGTTTCATGTCCTCCCTCATGAGGCACAAAATACAGAACAGAGAGTAGAGGCAAAGAACAAAAGGGAAGAACCCAAAAAGCAGGAAGGGAAATTTTGTAATTCAGATATTTCAGTGTTCAGCTCTTTCATCATGCAGTATTTCAACGGGAGTAAGTAGTCATAGTTGCTTCTATTTGATATTCAAGGCCTTTGTTATGTGAAAGGGAAAACCTTCTTAACTTGGTTCCTTTTCATCCTGTTACAAATTATATCCTCACCCTGGCCAAATATTTAAAAAGCACACATCCTTGCTAGTAAGAATTCTAGATTTACTCAGAGAATTCCAATAGGGTTTTAAATTTCTTTAATCCAAACAAATAATGTTTACTCATTTGTTCTGAAAAGTAGTTATACATGGATTTTGCCAGTTGTCTAAGGTTTTCAGGGAAAAGAGTTGTGGACATCAGATAATATCTCTTCCTGTGAGCCCTGGTGGTATAGGGAGTTATGAGTTGCTAAATTAAATGACGACTGTTGAAAGTCACAAGCCACTGTTCGGAGGAAAGATGAAGCTTTTGCTGTTGTAACTATTTACAACCTCAGAACTCACAGAGGCAGTTCTACCCTGTCCTTTAGGATCCCTAGGAGTTGGAATCGATTTGACAGGCATCAGGTTTTGGGTTTGTATATTCAATACTGTGAGGCTACCATCTTTCCCTAATATATCTCTCTGAAGATGCTGATAATTTAGTTGAGCTACCTAAATATATTTATAATTTAGTTAATTTATGTATTCATGATTTTAAACTATATTTCATGAAATCCTAAAATTTTTCTGATAGGTTTTGTAGAGCCAAGGAAAACCAGTTACCATCAAGTTGATTCTGACTTGTGGAATCTTTGTGTTTCAGAGTAGAACTGATGTCCACAGGGTTTTCAATTGTGATCCTTCAGAAATAGATCACAGGGCTTTCTTCTGAGATCATGCTGTATGGATTTGAACCTCCAGCCTTTCAGGGAACAGCTGAAAACTTAACTGTTAATATCAGAAAATAACCAGAATGAAGGGATTTGGTGTTTGTTTGTTTGTTTGTTTGTTGCCCAGACTCATGGCGATCCTATATATAACAATGAAACACTGCCTGATCCTGTGCCATCCTCACAACTTTTACTGTTTTTGAAGCCATTGTCCCAGCCACTGTGTCAATCCATCTTATTGAGGCTCTTCCTTGTTTTCACTATCCTTTTCCAGGGATATCTGTTCTCTTCTGATTGCATGTCCAAAGTAGATGAAGGGGAACTTCATCTCACTATCCTTGCTGTACTTCTTTACTAACCTTTACTCACCCCAAATGTTAGAAGGTGAGATAGTTAAGGTTTATTGTGCCAACCTGGCTTATAAACACATGTAGGATTAATTGAAATACAGAGAAACATATAGCTCAGTGAGCTTCGCCTTTCTAGTTCTTCGGTTTCTTGGTCTCTGATGGTCAGATCAGGGTGCAGCTGCCTTAGCCAGTTCCCTGCTTCAGCTGGCAAGGCTCACTTCCTGCGAGACATCCCTGAGGAGAAGCCACATGGACCTACCCTGATGCAGCCCTGGGTGCTGGAGCAGCTTTCCTCCTGCAGTCAGCATCACAGTGTGTGTTTTGTGAAATTGAGGACTTTGTAGATTGGGGTCAGACATATGGGCTAATGTTGGACTTATGACTTGGATAGCACTGGTTTGGGATACTTTCTTAATGTGCATTTACCCTTTATATAAACCTCTCTCATATATGAGTTTCTGTGGATTCATTTCTCTAGTCTACCTAAACTAACACAGAATGATTCTGGCTATTTTCTTCCAAAGCAGCTTTATTTGTTCATTTGTTTGTTCATATTCTTCACCAGCAATACAATTCAAATGCATCAATTCTTATTTGGTCTTCCTTATTCGTGGTCCAATCTTCACATGCACATGAGGTTATTGAAAACACCATGGCCTGACTTAGACTCGCTTTAGTCCTTAAAGTGATATCCCGTCTCTTTAACACCAAGAAAGGTGATGGTGGATGAGGAAGAAGGTCTTCATTCTGCCCTCTTGTCTTCATCTGTAGTTACCCTTTTATTCCTTTGCTTGTAGAAACATTCTTATATAAGATTTTACTTGAAGAAAGAATTTAACTTAGGAAATGAAATTTGGCCCAACAAGAAAGTCTTGTGCCATATACTAAGGAAACATGAGCACCTTGGGAACACCCTATTTCTTGTTATTTAATGAACATACGCATTATGGTTAAATAAATGGATAGTAGCATAGGTACCTAGATGAATGGAAAATGTGAATGAAAAAAAATGTGAGTATAAGATACAGCCATTGTTATAGAAAAGCGATTTTTATCCATTGGAGAAAATAGAAATGTGGTCTAAAGCATGGGTTCATGGTGTCCTGAGAGGGGCTAATCAAAAAAGTCTTCCTGGACTGAACATTTTCCTTATTTCAGGTACACTCTTTAAAAGAACTTATCCTTTGGTGAAGTTCTGGAAGCAGGAAGGGATGGTAAAAGGGGCAAATGAAAATAGTTAACACCAGGAGGATGTGAGTAGAAGGCGATTACCTTGTTGGGATGCCATCGATGATAGGAAACAAAATGTGTATGAGTTGTTGAATGGAAAATCATTTTGCTCTGAAAGCCTGTACTCAAATCATAGTAAAAAGTTTTGGTTTTGGTTTTTTTTTTTCAATAGTTTTATTAGGGGCTCAAACAACTCTTATCACAATCCATACACACATCAATTGTGTAAAGCACATTTGTACATTCATTGCCCTCATCATTCTCAAAACATTTGCTCTCCTCTAAAGCCCCCTGCATTAGGTTGTTTTTGTTTTTTAAGGAAAAGAAAAATCTAGTCTTAAACATCATAGGAAAATGTAAGCACTTGTAATATTCATATGCACTTTACCTAGTAGACATTCGTTATCTAACAGAAAAGCGTGTTGTTGTTAGATGCCATCAAGGCAGTTCTGTCTCACAGAACCTATGTACATAGGAGGATGAAATACTCCAGTCCTTTGCCATCCTCACATCACTGTTAAAGCCATGCTACCATATATGCCAAACATGCAGTCATCGAGTTGATTCTGGTGCATAGCAACCCTGTACAGGGTCTCCGAGGCGCTGCAAAGCTTTAGCAGAGCAGATGGCCTAATCGTCCTCCCATAGAACTGCTGGTGGGTTTAAAGTTTTGATATATAAAAGAGATTAAACAAACCAGTGGAAAAAGAGAGAAAGAAGCAAACACATAAAGAGCATGAAGGAGCTCAAAACACATAAAGACCTTCCTCCAGAGGAACGGTATCCCTGGAGGCTGGGCGCTGGATGAGAGAGATGGTTGAAAACTGTAAATTTTTGTGCAGTGTTGTAGCAAAAACGTATCACCTGTCATAAAATACCCTTATAGTTTGTTGTAATACAAACACATGAGCACAGTGTACATGTATTTTGTTATGTAGACACTGTAGATTTTCAGTGCCTCCTAGCACCACAGCCAACAATATTCTGTTGTGCTCTATGGGATTTTCCTCGGCTACTTTTCAGAAGTAAATTGCCAGTTTGTCTTAATTGGGAAGCTCTGCTCAAAGCTGCCCGCCACAAGTCACCTTACTAGTATTTGAAATGCAGGTGACATGGCTTCTAGTGTATCATCTAACACCCCAGGACAAGCTGACAGATGGGAGATAGATAACATGGTTTATCTAGTAGGCAGAGGCCACACGTGAGTATATTCATGGAAGCAAGTTTGCTTGGTTGGGACAGGAATCATTTTGGAGGATGTGTGAGAATGAAAGTGCTAAGATTGATACAGTTCCTAAGTAGCCCCAAAGCTGAAATTGAGTAACTGGTTTTTCTTAGTGAAATTATCATCGCTTAGTCACTGGGCTAAAAAAGGAAGTTAGGAAACAGAAGCCTTGCAAAATTCACTTCAGAATGCTGACCTGGCATCCAAAGGACACAGGTAAAACTCTTGAAGGCTGATGGGGTTTGACTGAAAAAAGCTTTGGCCAAAGATATGCAAATTGTTCTTTTCTTTATAAAACAATATATACATATGTGGTTTCCAGCAAACAAGCAATAAACACAAAAACCAGAAGATTCATGAGTACATAAAAGTATAAAATGCAAAAATAAAGCCTCTGTTGTAGTCCACTCCACCTCTGACTGTTCTACTTAAAGGCTGGCATTCGTAACAGTTTCTTATGTATCCTTTTGGGAAACATTTTCTGAAATCCAGAGTATACATTAATGTATGCGGATGGGGTTGTAGAATAAGTGCTGTTGCTGACTCTGTCTGTGGAGAACTACTATCAACACCTGTAGATCTTGCTCACTTTAGGTAATAAGTATCTTATTTTATAGATACCCAAGGATATTTGAGTTATGTAGCTAACCTACTGCTACTATTTATATTTCTTCTAGTTTTGCCTGTGTACCCTATTGACCTCTCTAACCTCATCTTCTACCCCTCTCCTTCATGGTCACTCTGCGCCACCATGCCAGCCTCCTGCTTAGTCTTGAAACACAACAGCCGTATTTGATTTCGGACCAACCATGGCTCTGGCTCAAATGTTCTTCCCTTAGATACCAACTTCCCTCCTGTCGTAGCTCCTGTCTGAACTTCTCATGGAGGTCTTCTGGAGCAAAATGTTGCCAACCCGTTAAACTCCCTATCTACTTTCCCTTTTAACTTCTTCTCATAGAACATATCGCCTTCAAAAATTTATATACTAATTTATGTTATTTGGTTCTCATTTCACCAAAATATAAGGTTCACAGGACAGGGATTATTGTATGCATTCTTCACTTGTAAATCTCCAGTACCCATAACCATTTCTATCACATAATAAATGCTCATGATAAATATGTTGAATGAATTATGAATGAATGTTATAACTGCTATCCTTATAATTATGTTAGTATGCTTGTGTTAAAAATAATCTACAAGGGGGAAAATGAGCAAATGATATTGAGAGCTAAAGTAGAGGGCAAATGTTTTGAGATTGCTGAGGGCAACAGGTCTACATATGTGCTTGACTCAATGGATGTATGTATGGACTATGATAAGAATTGTACGAGCCCTCAATAAAATAATTTTTTAAAAGAATAATGAGGGTAACAAATGTACAAATGTGCTTTATACAATTGATGTATGGATGGATTGTGATGAGTTGTATGAGCCCCTAATAAAATGACTTAAAAAATAATCTACAAGTTCCCATGTGTTTGTTTTATAC
>NW_022111373.1:66988096-66990975 GCF_000313985.2 Echinops telfairi | reverse complement strand
TGCTGAACCTAGAGTATGATCCTAAATAAAGCAATATTCTTCATTAATAGTATTATTTAATGTTAATTATAGCTTTACTCTAAAATCTCTTCTTAATTTCTCATCTATTCCATAAATCCATCTCACTGCCTACCAAGTCAGCTCCGACTCACAGTGGCTCTGTAACGAAGGGAAGAACCGCCCATTTGGGGTTCCAAGGCAGCTGCTCTCTATGGGAGCAGACGGCCTCACCTTTCTCCTGAGGAGTGGCTGATGGGGTCAAATTGCTGACCTTACACTCAGCCGCCCAAGTAACCCACTGCGCCACTGGAGCGCCTCCAGTCATTCCCGAGCACTGTAGATGTTTCCTTTTGTAAACTCTGTGTGTGTGTGTGTGTGTGTGTGTACATACAAAATATGTATTTTCTTTTTTTAATCGTTATATTGGGGGCTTGTACAACTCTTATCACAATCCATACATACATCCATTGTGTCAAGCACATTTATACATTTGTTGTCCTCATCATTCTCAAAACATTTGCTTTCTACTTGTATTTTCAAGCAGTCATGGCACTTGATAAACATCAGTAAAATATAACCATCAGTCAAATAAATAAATCATACCATTTATTCTAATAAAAGGATCAAAATTGTAGAAATAATCTAGTACTATTTTGATAGTGATTACTTAGTATGGGATTGTGAAAGAAATAACTCATTACACACACACATACCATTCTAATTGTTAACTGAAATTGATGTATAATGATGTGGATTCTCTCTACATAAAATGTAAAACAATAGTAATAGGTACAGTTTCAGATTTAAATAATAGAGATAATAACAAATATTAATGGACAGTTTTATTCAAATGTTCACAAGAAAGTAAATTTGAGTATTATGACAATCAGTTTCACTTCATTTTTTTCAGAGTAGTAAAATTTGACACATACTGTACCATGTATCTTGGAATGAGACAGCAGAATACATCATAATTTTTCTATTTTGAGTGTTATGAGAACTTTTTGATCCTCTCTAAAAATTTGTTATTAATATGGACATTTTGGATTAAATTGTTTTCTTTTAACCTTATATGCTGCTGTTAGACCACAGTAAATGTTTACTGAGTATGTTAATATATTCTTCTTAAATTTTCAAATAGCTGTTAATCTCAACCTTACTAAAGAGAACAAGATTATGTCACAATACGAGTTACAAATAACTTAATGCTTAATTAATGAGTTATGACTCCAGAGTCAAGCATGGAGTACTTAGTTCAGAATGATTAATGTGTGGACTATAGAAATGCATACAATATCATTGCAGAGATGTGGCATACCCTGAAGAATATCCCCTACCGAGACATTTATCATCACTTATGCTGTTACAAGGAAGTCGTAGTATGTTGTGATAGTGCTCTTTATTACCAATGTAATGCCTATACTAGCCTGGGTTTTTTAGAGAGACAAAACCATTGACACTCAAATATATAAGAAAGAGCTTTATATCAAGGAAGCGATCCAACGCAGCCTTCCTTAAGGCCAAGGGTCAGATGCCATCGGGAGGCCCCACCAGACTCACACAGCTGCTATCCAATAAAGCAGGTAGGTCACACAGGAAGCTGGGACATGATAGGCCGGTGAGTGCAAAGTTACATGAATCTGAGGTTGGCAGAGTTTCAGGCTGGATTTAGAAGAAGATGTGGAACATGGGATATCATTGTTGATGTCAGAGGTATCTTGGCTTAAAGCAGAGAACACCAGAAAGGTGTTGACTTGTTTATCATTGACTATACCAAGGTATCCAACTATTGTGGATCATAACAAAGGATGGATAACCTTGAGGAGAATGGGAATTCCAGAACACTTGATTTTGCTTCTGTGAAACTTGTACATGGATCAAGAAGCAGTTGTGTGAACAGAACAAGGGCATACTGTATGGATTAAAGTCATGAAAAGTGTGTTAGAGTATTTACTCTTACCATATTTATTCATTCTGTATGCTAAATAAATAATCTCAGAAGCTGGATTATATGAAGGAAAATAGGGTATCAGGATTGTAGGAAGGCTTGTTAACAACCTGTCATGTGCAGATGATGCAACCTTGCTTGCTAACAGTGAGGCAGTCTGGAAGCCCTTGCTGATGAAGATCAAGGATTGCAGCCTTCAGTGTGAATTACAACTCAATGTAAAGAAAACCAAACTCCTGGTAAATAGAGAAAAGATTGAAGTTGTCAAGAATTTTATCTCACTTGGATCCACAATCAATTCTCATGGAAGCAGGAGTCAGGAACTCAAAGGATGCTTTGCATTGGGTAAATCTGCTTCACAGACCTCTTTAAAGTTTTAAAGAGCAAGCAGGTACTTTGAGGACTAAGATGAACATGGCCCAAGCCATGATGGTATTTTCAGGCGCATGGTATGCATGTGAAAGTTGGGCATTGCCTAAGGAAGACCTAATAAGAATTGAGCACTTAAATTATGATGCTTGCCAAGAATCTTGAAAGTAATCATGGACTACCAAAAGAACAAACAAATCTGCCTTGGAAGAAATACAGCCAGAATGTTCCTTACATGTAAGGATGGTGAGACTTCATCTCCCATACTTTGGACATGTTGTCAGGAGAGGCCAGTCCCCAGAGAAAGACAGCATACTTGGTAACGTAGAGGGACAGCAAAGAAAAGAGGAGGACCCTTCATCAAGATGAATTGATGCAGTGGCTACACCCATGGGCTCAAACATAAGGACCATTGTGAGAACGGCACAGGTCAGAGCTGCGTTTCATTTTGTTGAACATAGCATCACCGGAGTCAGAACCAACTCCCCGGCACCCAACAACAACATTGTGTTCTACTCTGATTCGCAGTGAAGCTGGAAATGTTTCCGCCTCATAATCAAAG
>NW_022111373.1:66973001-66987028 GCF_000313985.2 Echinops telfairi | reverse complement strand
CCTATTTAGTGTTCCTTCCTTGACAGTCTGACTAGCAAGCCCCTCTTGTAATTTCATTCCTTTTCCTAGAGGATTGGGAGCTTTTGTTGCTGTTGCATGGATATATAATGCACAATACACTATATTTAAAGAAATAAAAAAAATTTTTAAATACAGAAATGTGTTAATTAGATATAAAAGGTTAGCATGAATAATAAATGGCTGGAAAAGACTTTTAAGGCAGTAGATTACTACTTAGGAGCTTGTATTTGTCTTGCTTACTGAAAATATAAAATTCAACAGTCTTACATGTATACTTTTATAAATTTGTCAAACTTAAAACAGTCTTCCCAAAATAGAGGTTTTGCCTATCTATTTATTCTCGATTCTTTTTCTCTGAACCCTCCTTTGCCAACCCCAGATCTGTCTTCTGTTTCAATAGCCTTTTCCAGAACGTTTGTCTAGTCCAGATGCCACCTTAAACCGTGCAGCATGTAGCCAACTTGAGCGTTGCTTTTTTCGTGTGGCCCAGTGCTCTTGAGATTCTTCCATGTGGAACTGCTGTAGTGTTTAATTGGCTTTTCTTTTTTCCTTTCTTTTTAAATAAGCAATACTTTGTATGTGACTGTATCACAGTTTATCTGTTTTCTCTATGAATCATCTCCTCAATAATCATTATGGTGTTACTCATATGGTACATATTCAGCTAGTATTTTAAAGTGCTCAATATGTGTCAAGTAGAGCTGTGATTGAGCTTTTATATAATTCACATGCTTTAATGCTGCCGTGTGTACATTGATATTTAAGAGCAGAGTCAGATTTTCAAGTTTGAATTCTAACTCCTCTCCAATTTTACAACCTTTGGCCAAATTGCTTAATGTCTAATTTCATACAAATGTGAAAAGGACATGATAATACTAGTGCTTCATCGGGCTGTTGTGAAAATTAAATGGAGTAATACCTGTAAGTGCTTGTAATGATTTCTGGCTTGTAGTGTTAAATAAATGTCAGTTCTGCTTAGCTATATGCTTCTGAACAGTATTAGAAAGGAAGGGTTAATGTCTCCAGTTTGAAGAAGAGACAGGCTCAGAAAAGTTCATGTTGTGTGATTCAGCTGTGAGTGATTTTTGAGGCTTAATTGTGATTGCCATTCTGCTGGATATCCAGTGTGCCATCTCAGAAGCAGAAAGAGAGATCTCATTACCAGAAAGAGAAGAGTCAGGAGTGGAGCATGTCTTTGGAACTTTGTGAATCCCTACACATTGAACCACATTGTTCTAGAAGCCAGCTGTGATACCAAAGGAGCAGCAGAGACCCAACATCAACAACAGAACCAGGAGCCAAAGCATGCCACAGAGTGGTAGACTTTCTAGCCCACAGAATAAGCAAATCTGAGCAATTTGGGGGCAGGAGGGTGCCTTGTGGAGTGCGCTGCCTCTAGACAATTTAATTGGAGGAGTTAGGTTTGCTGACCCTTGGAACTGAACTTGGGTGTCTTCAGGCTGAGTCTTCTGATGGAGTGGCATGCCCTTTGGGCATTTTTTTGAAGCCCTAGAAGGTTTGTTTTTAATATTGCCCCAGCAAGACAGAGGCCAGGCCAAGAGACTGGGGGACAGAGAAGGCCTGCCAGTGCGCATGGCAGAGAAGAAACTGTCTGATTCAACCCCTGTATCTCAAGCATTTCTCACCTGAATTGTAACTGATTAGCTTCTCCAATAAAACTCATAATTGTGAGTATCATCTGCAAGTTCTGTGTGGGTATGGCAATGAATTACAGAACCAAGGTGAAAAATAGAGACTGCTATGGGAGACAGCAGAGACATTTGAGGGACCCTTCCAGTAAAATAGAGTTAGATCCTGAATAAGAAAACATATATTTTTCTAAACTCTAAAAGAAAAAGAAAACTCAAGGCCATTACATTGATTCTGACTTAAAAGCAAGTCACAGAAATATATTTAAAGTTATGGGGACTCTCAATAAGGTGCTGTGAAGAGTAAGCAAACTAAGAACTAAGACAACTTTGGATTGAGCAAGGTTACCGGAAGACATCCTTGAACCCCGAATACCCCTGGGTAGTGCCCTCCCCTACCCAGTAGCAATAAACAAAACTATTCTCTGGAGGAGTCTTCACAGTTTTTAAGGATCAAATAACTTCAATATTATCAAAATGTTCAAGAAAATTAGGTGGGCAAATACTCATAGTTCGTTCTGTGAGACCAATATTCCTTTGGTTTTCAGAACTGAAGATAAAGCTTAGCAAAGGAAAGATATAGTTCAATCCTGCTCAAAATTTTGAATAGAATTGGCAAAATCTCTATAACATATTCAACTGACAAACAATATGTTCCCCTCTAGAGCAGTAAGAGAAAGACAAAGCAATAGAAAAAATGGGCAAAAGAGTTCATTGAGCATTCCATAGAAGAAATATACGAGGAACTTTTAAACATAGAAAAGATGGTCCACTTCATTTCTACTCTAATGACCACTTGATGATACATGAGAAGAACTTTACAGTGGAGAAGCATGGCAGATACCACCTATGATCAAAGTAAACAACAATCATGGGACAAATTGAAACCATGTAGTACCTGATCGGATGCAACACTGAGAGCACACAGCCTTTATGTGATGGGGCGACCAACTTGGGTTTGAAGTGGAACCAAGCTGATGGCGGCTAATAACATCTACAAGCAGTAATCATTAAAAGTTCCTCAAGAAATGACTAATAAATCTAAGTAGACATGACAACTAGAGGAATGTATCATTTTGAACCGAATGTTTGCTATATTACTGCGACAAAATGGGAACTTGAATGGAGAGTGGAGATTAGATGACATGATGCTTTTATTGCAACTCGGTGGCACAAATGGTTAAGTTCTAGGTTGCTAACCAAACAGTTGGCAGAGGTGCCTTGGTAGAATGGCCTTGCCTGATGATGTATTTCTAAAACATCCTTAATTGAAAAGCCTGTGGAACACAGTTCTACTTCGATACACATGGGGTTGCCGTGACTCGAAATCACCTTGCCAGTAGCAGGGTTTTCGCTCTTCTGTCTTTTACATTGTTGTTAAGTGAAAGAGAATGTTTATAAAGACATTTATGCTCACACTTATACTCATCAAATACTAGAGTCTTTAGCTGTAATAGGAATATCATACTGACAACTGATTTTTTTAAATGGTGCTACCTTTATAACTTTGTCTGACAACATGAATGTCATATTTTTAACACTGCAAAGAGATGCACCATTTTAGCAAAAAGTTAAAATTCTAGTAATATCAAATGTTGGAGAGGATTTGATTACCAAGGACTCAAACATCGCTAATGAAGAGTAAATGTTAATGTTAACATTTTTAACAATTTGGCATCATTTTTAATACTAGAATGTTAAAATTCTGTATGACTCATTTCTGTTCCTACTACAGAAAAATTCTAGCTCTTGTGCTCTGGAAACATTTTATAAGAATGCCCAGAGCAGCATTATTTGTTTTTAGCCAAAAAAATATTAAACAGTCACAAAGCAGTATTACATAGCAGCAAGCATGATGAATTAATTATAGGATAAACGAGTTATAGAAGCCTATCCACAATGTTGTTTCATTAGGGTAAAGCTCAAACATAAAGAAGAGTTTATTCAAGATATGACTTAAGAAGATCTATATAGGTTGTAAAATTCTTCTCATTGAAGTAGAATGATTAACCTACAATATAGACTAAATTATAACTTTGTAAGGGGCCAGAGGAACTGGTTGAAGAAGTAGCATGTTCATTCATTGCCACCGAGTCAATTGGAACTCAGAGCGACCCTGTCAAATAGGAGGATGGCTAGAGTTTACTTGGCTGAAGGTCAGGGTGGAGCCCAACCTATCAATGAGGTTGCAGCCAGATGACAGCTCCTTGGGGTGTGATCGTTTGTATAAGAGAGAACCTGAGGAGGACCAAGCGCTCTCTTGCTCCTTGCCCTTCTGCTGGAAGCAGATCCTGCGTCTGGCTTGTTGATTGTTCCCTATGTCGCCTGCTGATCCCAGGAGCCAAGCCATCAGCAAACTACTCATCTTTTGGATTCATTCAACGGACCTCAGATTCATTCAGCTCAGCACCCACCAACAAACATTTGGCCGTCTTGCTGCCTTTTCTTCAGGGCCAGGAGTTACATGCGTCAGGAGAAGCTTATATCTGGCCAGTGGATTTGAACTGGATTGGACTGACCTACTGCAACTGTGTAAACCATTTCTTTATATAAATCTCTTCACATGTATTTGTAAGAGTCACTGGTCTTGCTTCTCTAGAGAACCCAAACACAGTAGAACTGCCCCTTTTGGTTTAGGCTGTACGTCTTCATTGGAGGAGAACCTTCTCTTTCACCACCGGGACACCGCAAGGAGGAGTATGTTGGCTACATCCACATGGTTGTTCTTAGGTGCGATCGAGTTGGTTCTGACAGCCAACAACCCAATGTATGACAGAACAGAACACCGCCTGGCGCTGGGCCAACCTCACAATTGTTCTTAGCTAAGCCCCCCATCGATGCGGCCGCTGTGTCAACACGTCTGTTTCAGGTCTTTCTCTTTTTGGCTGCCCTGCTACTTCACTGAATCTGATGTCCTGCTCCAGGACCTGCTCTCTCCTCGCTTGGCCAAAGTGCCCGACATAGTCTCCCCAATCCCGGCTCTAAGCAACCTACTGAATGTACTTCTTCCAAGACAGAGCAGTTTGCTCTTTTGTCAGTCCACGGTACTTTCCATCTTCCTCTTCTGATTCAAGGGCATCAATTCTTCTTCAGTCTTTTTATTCCTGTTCAGCATTCACGTGCTTACGAGACAATTGAAAATATGGTTTCTGTGAGGTACACCTTAGTCCTCAAAGTAACGCCCCTTTCAACAGTAATGAAGTCTAATGCAGCAGATTTACCCACTACAATACATCAGTTGAGGTCTTTACTCTGCTTCCATTAGTATTGATTGTGGATCCAAGCAAGACCAAACAAATTCTTCAATGTTTTCTCCTTTTACCATAATTTTACTCACTGGTCCAGTTGGGAGGATTTTGGTCTTCTTTACATTGGGTTGTAACCCAGGCCGAAGGCTATAATCCTTGGTAATCTTGAATTCTTAAATTAGGTGGTAGCAGTGTAGAAGTTTGGTTTATTATTATATATCATAACTTACCCGTATAGTATGTGTATCAATTTGAGACTATAAAAGATTATTTATAATAGATGTTTTAAATAGTTAATGCCATGAGGAACGACTAAAGACAATGTGTTAGGAGTTTCTCTCCTGATGTTGGTAAGAAGACCTTTCAATGCCAGAATGAAGGAGAAGACAACCTAGCCGGTTTCTGTCAGGACGTTGTTTTTTATTCTATAACCAAATAAGAAACAAAAACAAGCCCCAGGCTAAAGCTTTCAAATACTGCTCAGTTTTCTGTCCCAAGGGCCTAGGTTATTTGAAAATACTTACAACTGTATCTCAGCATTCACAAGCAGTAGGGATGGTTAGAATTCTGTAGTCTTTGATGCTGTTTGCCTCTTCCTATAATTGTCTAACTTAAGTATTCGATAGAAGTCAGCTTTGGTGTGCTGATTTTCTTTGTTTTAAAAAAAAGTTCTTTGAAGCAGATAATTGAAATCCTCTTAAAAGCCTTTGTTGACTAAAGAGTTGCATTTCTCTCTGTCAAGTAGTACTGGACATGTGAAGAAAAGAGGAAAATTGATTATTTCAATAGATAGCTTTATGAAACACGGACTAGTGACCCTGGGAATGCTGAGAATCAATGCTATAAAACATGTATGCTGTCTGGCAGCTCTTATGCATACCTTGTTTATCTTTAAGAAATGTAATATGTAACCAACTATAAGGATGGGAAGACAGTCATAAGTATAATTCTGAGCTGACTTGTAAATATTTGTAAATATTTAAATGTTTACTCCAACAAGCAAGAACGTATAGATAGATAAATATTGAATTGACAGTAAGCATTTTATTTTTGAAATTAAATATTTCCAAAAGGAGGAGGCATATCATGTCAACTTTATTGGCATGACCTTTACTCCTAAGAGGCAACAACAGACATCTGTCCCAGACACATTTGACTGAAAACATATACTCATCACCTACCTCCCCACAAGGATAAGAAAGCAGAACAAGAAGGAGGGTTTATATTTGAACATCTCAGAGTACCCATTTTTGTATTTTCCACTACTTCAAGATCGATAGGACCATATGGCTTCCACATAAGTGGACCTGTTACTAATAAACTAGGACTGATGTGTAATTACGTTTTCAGTGATTCATCTGCGAAACACCCTGGGTTATTTTACATGGCAGCATCTGGTTCACATGTGTACAGTGGTTATTCTGTCGTGATTGACATCTGTACTTTGCTAATAAAGTTCCAATTGCACAAATGTGGGCTGCTTATACCGACAGAACCTACACTTGAAAAAATTCTTACTGGGCTCTTCCTGAATAAGAACATTTCAATCTACTACACACACACACACACACACACACACACACACACACACCCCTTGCATTGCAACCAGAACACAATATAAATATCTCAATCTTTGAACAGATGTGTGTAGGAACTTTTATCTCTTTGTGTTTGTTTATACCAGAACATCTGTTTTACATTGTAAACTCAAAGAGGGCAGTGACCATGTCAATTTAATATTATACAGACAGTGTCCAGCATGGTATAATTCACTTTCAAGGGCTTGCTAAGTATTTGACAGTCAACATGGTAATGTTAATGACTTTACAGAAAAACAGTTTATACTCTGACTGTAAACACCTTTTTTGCACTTTAAGAAGTGTTTGCTGTAAATGTTTCTGTTTTCCATTTCACACATTATAGTTAACCTGGTTACAGAAAAAAACCATATTATTTTAGCAGAATTATGTCTCTTCATTATGTTATGTTACAATAATTCTCCAATGATATGTGATATGGGCTTCTAGAGAGTAACTTCATAAAAACATACATTTCAGCTTATACTTAAGAGGTAAACAGAATTTAGACATATTATAAAGAAAGATGGGCATTGAAGGCAAAAAACAAAAGTGAAAGGTTATAGCTTGTGTTTTCGAAACTGGCCAATCTGGCTCCAAAACCTTCCTTAATCATTTTTAAGTCGTGAGGCCTTGGATGAGTCATGTGTAAGGTTTTTCTTTCTAGAAAATACAAACTAATTGAACATAGGGTTATTGTGACTACACAAATAAGCAACTTCACACCATGCCTCGTATCAAGGGAGCATTTGAGAAATGTTAGCTATGGTTAGTGATGATAGAGCATCAACTTGGAACACACACCCAACAGAATTTTGAATACTGGGTTCAAAAACAATGTGGGGGAATACTCCAGACCAAATGCAAAGATCTAAAACACCCCGTTGGGATTCTTATTGCCATGGAGAAATTTCAAGGTCCTCTCCTAAAAAAGTCATCTATAACAAAGAGCAACTGTATATTGGGAAAATATCCCAACCCAGTCCAGATCAAGTCCATATGTCTGATATTAGCCCGTGTCTGTTACCAGTCTACAACTTCCTATTCAGACTCACACAGCACATGCAATGATGCTGAATGCAGGAAGATCACAGACCAGTGGGTATGAAGAAGTCTTGTGGATCCAGTGCCTGCCAGTGGAAGCATCTTAGGGCTGGCTCTCTGAGTGTGGCTCCTCAACAGGTCACTGAAGCAGATGGAGAGTGTGGCCCACCTCCAGGGAGGAAGAGAGGAAGTTCCCAGAATCTTCAAGAGAAGGCCATGCCCACAAGGAGGCTGTGACCTGATTGACAGGCTGGACTCTACCCCATAACTCTTAATTCCTTTAAGTTGACATGAGATTATATAACTACCACATGATATAACCTAATTTCCTCAAGAAAAATGAACAAATTAACAATTAGTATCTAATACTTTTGAGGGTCACCTGTAATGTGCAGTATTTAAAATTTTTATTACTAAGAAATGGTATACTTCAAAAAGAAGCCTAAAGAATTTCTAGTTACTTTACATCCTGGTGGCGTATTGCCTTATGACTTGGACTGCTAACCAGAAGGTCAGCAGTTTGAATTCACTAGTGGCTCCATGGGAAAAAGATGAATCTATCTGCCCTGAAAAAGGTTTAAGGTTTCAGAAACAGTTCTCCTGCATTGCCACTATGAGTTGGGTTGTACACTGTGGCAGTAGTGTCTATTGTGATAATAGACAAGCATTTTACTTACTGTTCTTTTAGCTGCTCCAAACTTTTAATCATTTTTTGTAGTATTATGTGAGCAGTACTTGTCCCCAGTAACTCTTTTATAACCCTGTAGAACTTTTAATCTTGTATGATAAAAATCTCATGTTATTAATATAAAGCATCTATAAAAAATACTTTAGTTTCCATATGCAGATATGTGACACACACACATATATGATTCCACTATATTTAATTTAAAATAGTTTAAAATATATATGCTGCTCTCTTGAATGTGGGCTGAACTTATCCCTTAGTACTCCTAAGGGATTCATAGTGTTATAGTAAACCATTTCTTATTAGAATTAAATATATCTATTGTCTTCAGCAAATTATGTAAAAGGAATAAATTCAAGGATGCTCACTGAAATGTGTGTTATTACAGACATTTAACGTGTTTATATTATTTTGCTAAGGATCAAGAATCTGTTACAATTTTTTTGATAGCAAGATGCAATGGAATGCTATGGAGCCATTCAAAACAAATTCAGCAGCACCTAATGTCACCTCTGCAATAATTACTGACATAGAAAATCATCTGAGAGATCATTAGCCAGAACAATATTTCATAATATTGTAAATACCATATATGTCACAAATACACATAATTGTATTCTCAACATTCAGAAGTCATGTATAATTTGACACAGTGGCTACATCAGTGGGCTCAAACAGCAGAACAGTTGGAAGGATGGTGCTGGTCTGGGCAGTGTTTCATTCCTTTGTACACAGTGTCACAATCAGTTGGAACCACCTCAATAGCAACTAACAACAACAACAATAATACATAATTACTTAAAATACTATTGGTATATAATATAATATTTACATCCTGTGTACCTAAGTATTAATATAGTTTCTGAATTTTTCGGTATATAAAATTTATATATATTTATAGATTTATATATAGTCTTAAACTAATTTTCTGTTACTTTTACTGAATTTTTATAAAATGGATATACTATTTTATATTGAAACTTTTTAAAAAGTCACTGTTGCCAAATCCAGTTGCTAACAATTTTGCTGAAGATAATAGTGATGCATCAAATAGAACAGGCTTGAACTGACTAAAATTCCTAATGCACATATAATAATTATTATTACTAAGTTATTATTATTTAATGAAAATGAATTCAATGAAAATCCTTTTTGTTCTCTTAAGATCATTTTATTGGGGCTCTTACAGCTCTTGTAACAATCCATACATCAATTGTATCCAGCACATTTGTACATTTGTTGCCATCATCATTTTCTAAATATTTACTTTCTACTTGAGCCCTTGGTATCAGCACCTCTTTTGTCCCTCCTTCCCCCACCCTCCCACCTTCATGACCCCTTGCTAAATTATAAATGATTATTGCTTGCATGTCTTACACTAACCATTGTCTCCCTTCACCCACATTTTTTTCGTTCATCTGCGTCAATCATTGCCATTGGTCCCCTTTTCCTCCCCACCTTCCCTCTACCCTCCTGGTATTGCTTCTCCCATTACTGTTCATTAGGAGTTTATCTGACCTGGGTTCCATGTGCCATGAGCTCTTATCTGTACCAGTGTACATGCTCCAATTTAGCCAGAACTACAAGGCAGGACTGGGGTCATGATAGTGGGGGATGAGGACGCCTCAAAGAACCATAGAAATATTGTGTGTTTCATCGATGTTCTACTACACCCTGGTTGACTCATCCCTTCCTGGTGACCATTCTGTGAGAGGATGTCCTGTTGCCTACAGATAGGTTTTGGTTCTCTCCTGTAACCCACCTCATTCTCAATATGTTTTTTGTTTTATTTTGTTTTGGGTCTTCTGATGCCTGTTACCTGATGTTGATGATAACCTCATGCTGGTATGCTTCTTCCACGTGGGCTTGTTGCTTCTCTGCTACATGGCCGCTTGTTTATCATCAAGCCTTTAAGACCCCAGACGTTATATCTTTTGATACCCGGGCACCATCAGCTTTCTTCACCACATTTGCTTATACACCTGTTTGTCTTCAGCAATCACGTTGAGAGAGTGAGCATCGTGGAATGACAAGTTGTTAGAACAAACTGTTCTTACATTGAGAGACAGCTTGATCAGAGGCCCAAAGTCTGTCCACTTCCTCATTGTATTGTCATATAAACATATGTACATAATTTATATATGTACACACCTATGTTTATGCCTCTAGCCATAGCTTTGCTTCCTAGATCTTTCCTGTTTCCTCTTACTTTCCTCCTGTCCCACCATCATACTCACCCTTCTTCTGCCACTTAGTTTTTCCTTTCAGCTAGATTACTGTTGCTCCAACACCGCGAGGATCTCTACGTCCCCCTCGTTGTCGATTTTAATTCCTTAGTTGTTCCCCTGTCTATAACATTGTTTGCTCACTGCACTCTTTCCCCGCCTCCTCCTCTCCCCAAGTCCCTCTGGATCTGTTCTGTTACATTGTCCTCAGGCTTGCCTCCCATGTCTATCTTATAGGTAGGCAAAACAACAATAATGGAGACAAAACAAAAAGGAAACAAAAAATCAAATAAAAAGTTAAAAAATTAGCCCCAAAAAGGAAAAGTATACGTAACTCCAGGTCTGTCCACTGACCTTTATGACTGTCTTGAAAATCCATTTAACGCAGTTCTTCTAGTAGTTGGATTCTCAGCATACGTGTACTTCGCATTAACTGGCACTTTTTAGTGAAGCTTTTAACCATGAGGATTGAAATGCATTCATTTAATCACAACTTAGTCTTCCTAAATATGCCAAAAAAGTAGGAGATAACTAAGCTAATGGTATTAGCATGACCTTGTGATTATATAATTTGACAATTATGTAAAACTAATTGGAAAAAATAATGTAAGTAAAGTCATAATGGAACATGAGAGAACAACTGGACAGCATTTGTCAGAAGTTAAGCTATCTTGACTGAATTTTAAGTGATGCATTTCTATAACGTTTACTTTTTTGTTTTTCCGGTCTCCAGTGGATTTTATTTTATGTGAACTATATAAGAAACTAGCTATAGATTTTTTTCACACTGAACTCTAAAAAAAAAAGAACATGCTCTCAGCAAGAATTTTTACTCAATTCAACCAATAATTTCTTATTCTGAGGACTTGCACATTCTAATGAAACAATGGTCCCTGCTTTGTAGTGACATATAATGTACCACATACACTCGATTATAAGCCGACCAGTATATCAGCTGAGACACCTAATTTTACCACAAAAACTGCATTTAAAATATGCTGAAAAAACTCGACTTCTACTCGAGTATATACGGTAAGTGACCTGGGTGTACAGAATGAAAGACTGGGCAACACTCCTTCCATTGAGAAATGGGTTATGTCCCCTGTCTTTGAGTCAAGGTGAGCTTTTGACTCACTTGTAATGAACAGACTGTGAGAGAAGTGGTGCCATATAATTTTGTAAGCTAGGTTACACCAGGCATCCTCCTGCTTGGAACCCTAAGACATCTGACTTTCAGAGGTTCCAATGCTGTAAGAAAGCCAAGCCACCTGTAGAGATCACATATCAACTGCCCAATGCTGTGGTCAGGTCCCACCAAATCAGTTCCGACTGAAGTGCTACACATCCCGCAGCATCCTCACAATTATTATGTTTGATCCCTTTATCGCACCCAGACATGGAAGGGTAGAGACAAGCAATTCACATTGCAACCTTTCCATAATCCTACTTCTTAGAATATATGAATAGAATAAAATATTTTTATGCTGCTGTATTGGGGGTGGTTTATTAAAAGCACTGTTTACTGTAGCAAAAAATTACTTGATTTTGGATGTGCTTTGAAACAAGAGATAATGACCTTTCTCTGACTGGGAGAGTTATAGAAGGCTTCATAGAAGCAATAATGCTTTAACTTGGCTTTGAATGTTGAGTAGGAGACTACTAAGTAAAGGAGATCAGAAAGGAGGTCTCAAGCAAAGAGAAATGTAAACAAAATCACAGAGACAAAGAGAGAATTGTGGTTTTGGTCATTGAAATTACGTTCAGTCTGGAAGAAGGTTGGTTAGAGCCAGACTGGTAGACATAAAGTTATAAATTATACAGTGCATTGTTTACTATGTCAAGGGAGTATCTACTCTCTTTAGGAATAGAAAATAATGACTAGATTTGTGTTGTAGAAAAATAATTAATTGGCAATAGTATGGAAAGTGGACTGGAGGGAAAGGAAATGAAAGGCAAGCTGAAGTGTTAGTAGTTACATAGTTCAGATGTCAGATGATGGGGACTGAGATATCTGTCTTTCTTATAGTAGTAAATAAGATCAGTTAGATGGCGGAGTGGTTTGAATTGCTAAATATATTATTTATCGCATTTATATGTTAAAGGCACAATTATTAAAATGCAACTTTCAATCCTGTATGTTGGCAGATTAAACCAGTGCCATTATAAACACTGATTTCATGAGATCTTTTCATGATATCTGAATGTCATATAAAAGGTCTCTGTGTTATGCATTTGAGAGGATAATAGTTAAATACTCTAATCTTTGTAGTTTTCCTAAGCCGTGGACTGCAATAGGACATTTAAGGAGTGGGACCATATTGTATCAGTTACTTCACTGACTAAACAATTCATCATACTTACTCTGTTTCATCAACATACACACACACACACACACACACACACAGACTGTTGAAATCTGTTCACTTTGGATGACCCTGCTGGCATCTAAAATACCAGTGACAGCTTCCAGCATCACAGCAACATAAGCCACCATAGTACAACAACCTGACAGCCAAGTGGTAGCACAGACACTAAGGTAAGTCAAAAACCATTGCTTTTAAATTCCTGCTCGAACATGCATGCACAGGTTTACTCCAAACAGTGCATTTAAACATGTCTCTATGTTCAGTGGATGACCACAGACAAGTTCTCTTGCAATGAACTTCCTTAGTCTTGTTAGGGTGCTTTCAAAAAAGATCCAGTCAAAAAGTGACTTCCCAGGACCTGCTAGGTTAGTTAAATTCTAAACTGAGAGATCTGCTCAGAAGGTTATGGTGACTGAGAGGTTCCCAAAAGGGATAATCTTCATAGATTTTCTCAAAGGACATGGGAAGATCATGCAAGCTTTTTCTGAAGAATTTTTATGACGACGACAGACTGTTTTGGTGAGGAAAAGGCTGGGGCAATTGCAGAGAGGATTTTTTCCCATTACAACAATCTAATTGCACATTCTTAATAAGTAGTAGGGGCTATACAATGAAATTTTTGTTGGTAGTTCTTACTCTATCCACCCCAATTTTGCCCCTTCAGACTTTTTCTTAGTTCCTAACAATCAAAAATTATTTAAAGAAGCATAATTTCAGAATAGGTTATTTTAAAATCATTGACTTTAAAAATTGAACTGCCTAGAATTAAACAATATCATTTTCAAGTTCACAATCTATGTCTTACAGGGAAATTTTGGAAATAGTGTTTTTCCTATGAGTCGTAGAATTTTTATTTTAGCTTGAAAGAACCAAATACTATCTCATAAGCTCACTAAAACTGCCACTTTCACATGGTATACATTGAAGAGTCCAGAGTTGTTTGGGAAAGGGTTAGAGAAATGGAAATAGTCTTTAGAAGTGTATAGGCCTAGGAGAAAGGTGAAGGTTTCTGTGATTTTATAGCAATTTTGTTTAACTTATGTATGTGTGTGAGTCCGGGTAGACTAGAGGAACAGGTTTATAGACACGCATATGTATAAAAGAAAGAGGTTTATATACAATAACAATTGAATATTGAGAAAACATACCAGTCCAGTCCAGTCCAAGCCCATAAGTCCAATATTAGCCCATATGTCCGATACCAATCTA
>NW_022111373.1:66961821-66972901 GCF_000313985.2 Echinops telfairi | reverse complement strand
GTAAGAAAGCCAAGCCACCTGTAGAGATCACATATAACTGCCCAACATATGACAAAATAATAATAAATTATAAATTATCAAGGGTTCATGGGACACTGAATGAAGGATGATCACAGGCCAGTGGGCAGAAAGTCTTTGGATCCAGTGACATTATAAGAATCTCGTTTCTACATGGCTTCTCTGGTTTCTAGGGCTGCATCAGGGTAGCTCCATGTGGCTTCTCCCGTTCCCAGGGCATAAGATCATGTGTGTTATCAGTAGAGCTTCATATCAGGGAGTGAGCAGAGAGATTGTCTCCCACCACCAAGGAGGAAAACCAGGATTTCCCAGGATTCTCAGGAGACCATGCCCTCACAGAGGCCTCATTGGCTATCACCCGATTGACAGACTAGACTCCTCCCCTTCACTCTTAATTCTCTCAAGTCCCAAATTGACACCAGATTATGTAACTACCACCGTATGCATATGTGTATGTGTATTTACACATACACATATATACTCTAGTTTTCTACACACACCCTTGTGTGTCTTCCTAATTTTAACTCAAAACTTAAACAGGTTCTTTATTAGTTTGTTGGCAGAATGTTTCATAGCTTTTCGTGTATGTTATGGAATAAATATTAGTGGAGGAAAATAAATATTTTCGAAGTAGTTTCGAGACTGTACTATGGAATGAGGTTTCTGGCACATTCCATACCAAGTTGGCATCCTGAAAACCGAAACCATTCTCTAAAGTGGAAGTAGAAATCAGTGAGCCCCTACACTTACATAGTGTAGAAGAACTTATGGAGTTACGAGTCAGGGAAATCTAAGCTAAAATCCAGACTCTGCTGCTGACTTGCTTGCCTAATTATTCCCATGGTTATTATGTATGTGGCTTAGGGCAAGTTACTTAGCTTTCCTGGGCCATCTTGTTAATACTGTCTATCTCATTTATTCAGTCATTTGTTTATCAATATATACAATTAGTAAACATACATGTGCCCACTATTTTTCTAGATCTTGTGTGGCATGATCTCACAGCCCAAGAAGCTTATAGACTAGGGAGAGGCTTCCATACAGCATGACAAACAGTAAATAGTACACTCACAGATCACATAGCCTGTCTCAAAATTCCACTTGTGGAGAATGACTTATTATTGAGGTACCAATTTTCTACTAATTTTGGTATGCATCAACTATAGTAAATGCCACCTAGACTATTTTAAAACTTTCAATGAGTGAAGTATGAAATGTTTTTTTAATATAGGATATTCAGGTGTTGACTTTTTTAAAATTATTTTATTGGGGGCTCGTACAACTCTTATCACAATCCATACATCCATCCATTGTGTCAAGCACATTTGTACATATGTTGCCATCATCATTCTCAAAACATTTGCTTTCTACTTGGGCCCTTGGTATCGGCTCCTCGTTTTTCCCCCTCCCTCGCTGCTCTCCCCTTCCCCATGAACCCTTGATAATTTATAAATTATTATTATTTTGTCATATGTTACACCATCTGACATCTCCCTTCACCCACTTCTCCACTGTCCATCCCCCAGGGAGGAGGTTATATGTAGACCTTGTAATCTGTTCCCCCTTTCTCTCTCACTTTCCCTCCACCCTCCCAGTATCGCCACTCTCACCACTGGTCCTGAGGGGTTCATATGTCCTGGATTCCCTGTGTTTCCAGTTCCTATCTGTGCTAGTGTACATCCTCCAGTTCAGCTGGATTTGTGAGATAGAATTGGGATCATGATAGGGGGGGAGGAAGCATTCAAGAACTAGAGGAAAATTGTATGTTTCATCATTGCTACACTGCACCCTGACTGGCTCGTCTCCTCCCCGCAGCCCTTCTGCAAGAGGCTGTCTAATTTCCCACATATGGGGCCTGGGTTCCCCACTCTGCACTCCCCCTCATTCACAATGCTATGATTTTTTGTTTGTTTGTTTTTTTGATGCCTAATACCTAATCCCTTCGACGCCTTGTGATCTTGCGGGCTGGTATGCTTCTTCCATGTGGGCTTTGTTGGTTCTCAGTTAGATGGCCCCTTGTTTATTTTGACAACTGGGCACCATCAGCTTTCTTCACCACATTTGCTTATGCACCCACTTTTTCGTCCTTGATCAAGTCAGGACAGGCTGGTGTGCTTCTTCCATATGGGTTTTGTTGTTTCTCAGCTAAATGGCTACTTGTTTATCTTCAGACCTTTAAGACTTCAGATGCTATATCTTTGGGTAGCCGGGCACCATCAGCTTTTTTCACCACATTTGCTTGTGCACCCATTGTCTTCATCGATCGTGCCAGGAAAGTGAGCATCTCAGACTGCTGAATTGTTAGAACAAACTGTTCTTGTGTTGAGGGAGTACTTGAGCAGGGGCCCACTGTCCATCCAGTTTCTTAATACTAAACCTATAAATATATGTACATAGATCTATTTCCCCCTCATCATATATAAATACATTTACATCTGAATATGCCTGTATTTAAATCTCTATGACTACCCTTTACCTCCTAGTTTTTTCTTCTATTTCTTTGTACTTTCCTCTTGGCCCACTATCATGTTCAGCCTTCATTTGGGTTTTGGGAATTCCTTTTGGTTACATTGCCCTTGATCCAGCCCTGCCAGACCTCGTACACCCTCCTTGCCACTGATTTTGGATCACTTGTTGTTCCCTTATCCCTGGGTTTGTTAACACCCACTTCCTTTCCCCTGCCTCCCCTTCTTCCATGTCCCTCCGAAACTGTCATCCTGTTGTTCTCTCCTCTGGCTTGTTCATCCTGCCTATCCCTCTCAGGAAGACATGCTATGTACCATCCCAAGACTGAGCACAACAGAGTAACAATAGAAAGTAAAATAGCTACAACAACAACAAAGGTGTTGATTCTTTAAGATCGTGGATTTTTATACTGATCATCTAATGAGTCACCAGAATAATATTGCGTATCTATAAAGTATAGCAACAATGAAAAAAAATAATAGAATATGAGTTGTTATTGTTAGGTGCTGTTGAATCAATTCCAACCCATAGGGATCTTATGTACTAGGTTATGGGTACATATATCTTAATATCCAAAAACCAAACTGACTTTATTGAGTTGATTCCTATTCATAGTAACCCTATTCAGAGTTCCCAAGGCTGTCAACCCTTCTGCGAGCAGAAAGCCTCATCTTTCGCTCTCTGAACACTTAGTGGGTTCAGACTATTGACCCTATGGTTAGCATCCAAACATTTAACTTACTAAAACACCAGCGCTTCTAATTTATCTTAATAGATGACTGTAAAATAAAATAATTGACTTCAAAAATTGAACTGTCGAGAACCAGACAATATCATTTTCAAGTTCACAATCTATGACTTAAATGGAAATTTTGGAAATAGCATTTTTCCCTATAAGTCATAGAATTCTTATTTTAGCTTGAAAGAACGAATTATTAAGTATATCCACTATTGATTTTTATTTTTTTGTCTCATTTTAAAGTGCCTCTTTTTAAGAAGCGTATTTCTGTTTTCTTCTTGTGCATGAAATTTAAATGACAAATCATATTCATTAGAAAGAAATATCTTTATGAATTTAATTTAAAATAATGAATCAAGAATCTCATATTTGCCATTCTACCTTCCAGAAAAAAACATTCAGCATCTGTTGTTTCATTTTCTCAGGCCTATGAAATGACGTGGGTAGGCCTGCTGAATTCCAGGCAATTCTCAACACTTGGTGTACTGAATCCTGATGACTTCAGTCTGTTAATTTACTTAGGAGACACGTTGGTTTTTATAAGGTCAACTAGAAATTTGTAGGTTACATATCAATTTTTTTCCAAGATAAATCTTTTTTTTTTAAATACTAAAAGTAAGTTTGAAAATACAGTGGTAATTCTAGTGATGTTAAATCTTTTCTGCACATTTAATATTTAAAACTTTCCCATTTAAAATGTTTCCACAATTGAGTTTACTCAAAAATGGAAACTCTATTAAGGTCAGTTAAGGCAGATTAGATACTTAATAACAGCAAGTACAGGCTGTTTTGATGTGAATAATTTATGTGGTCATTTGATGAAGGTTTTAATTGATACAGCCTTTAAGAAACACTAGATAGTTGGGTGTTATTATTAGAAAATAATACTTGCCCTGTCCTAGTCAGACTCACCCAATTCATTACCCTTACCTCACCCTCTCATCCGGGTCCCTCACCCATCTCTGAGAGCCAGTCCCAGCCCAAGATAAGGAAGAATCATGTGGAAGACTTCAGGAAAATTTGCAGAAATCCCTCCATGATGGAATTATAGCCACAGGCACAGAGTCAAGAATCATAATACATCACAAAAAGAATAATCCTAGCTAGAAGATTCATCTGTATATATTTGTAACTTTAATATGAGTGAGTTTCCACAGAATGCCCTGCTTTGGTGGTCATAAAAGTGGCCATTTTACCAGAATATTGCAGTGACTGCCACGGTACAAGTTTGAGATTTCATTTTTCAAAAAAAGAAGCATTACCTGTTCTTTCTGTTTGGAATACATCATGAGCAGAACAGCATCCTTTCAAGATAATTCATAGTGCGTGCAAATGATATATCTAACGTGTGTTAACAACTTCAGCAATCAAAGGTGTATTAAAGAGCCAGCATTTGGGTGGCAAATGGAAATAGTATAAGCTGTGAACACACAAAATAAAGAAGACATAGTTCCTGTTTTCGAGAATATATATATATATATACACACACATATGCAGTGGATATATATATAGTAGAAATATATATTTTATCTTAATGTATAGTGGAAATAGAGAGAGAGAAAGATGAAAGTATTCATAGAGGTAACTGACAAACAGATCAACCACTTCTGAAAGGCGAGGATATTAGTGAGGTTTTCCTGCAAGAGTTGATATCCGTGAAGTGGTAGGAAGGGCCAACAGTTCTTCCCACAACACTCTACGTCTGTTGGGTGCAATATCTTATGTAGTGAACACACAGAACTCAAAGTGCACAATCATAAGGGTGTATTGGGGAAGTTAATAGATTTCCACAAGTTAGGATCAATAAGCAGTAAGGATACAGTAATTGGCCCATGGCAACACCTCTCCTCCACCAGCAGCCAAGTCTCTCTTCAGTCCTTATCATCACCACCAGCCCACCCAGCCATATGGTCCTCTGGCTTCTGCTTCCGTGGTCCGGAAAGCCCACCCATGGCTCTTCCTCACAGTTTCAGAGTCTTCTGGTTTTCTGCATCGGCCTCTGCTCTTCGTCTGACTCCCGTGTTCTGTGTCAATCTCTGGTGCCTCTGGCTTCTGCCTCTACCACTTAAGACTGAGATTTCAAATGTACTCTTCTTCTGATGGTCCTGGCATTTCTACTCTGTGCTCTTATGTAGAGAACAATGGCTTTGATGAAGATGTAATTCTTGTCACTAAGCTATCCATACAGCCTCAAAAACAAAGACTGGTGCCTCGGTTCACACCCTCTACTAAATTGGACACATAATCCCACCTTAGTCCTGCCCATTTTCATGGCACAGAACACCCTCCAAAATGGAATTATAGCCACAGGCATAGAATTGATAATTATAATGCATAACAAAAAGAATGATAACTAGAAGGGCCATATTGACCACATCTCCATGTTTGAACCCCTAATATACATATACATATATATAACATATATCATGATGCATTTGAATACTGGTGTTGGCAAAAAATATTGAAAGTACCATGGACTGCCAGAGATAAAAAGAAATCTGCCTTGAAAGAAGTACAAGTAGAATGTACTTAGAAATGAGGATAGTGAGCCTTCCTCTCATATAAATTAGGCGTGCTTTCAGGAGAGACCAGTCCCTGGATATCGTGCTTGGCAAAGTAGAAGGTCAGCGGAAAAGAGCGAGCCTCTCAAAGATGGATCGGCACAGTGGCTGAAACAATGAGCTCAAACAGCAATAACTGTGAGGATAGTGCAGGATTTGGCAGTGTTTTGTTCTTTTGTACATAAGGTCACTATGAGCTGGATTGGGCTCGATGTCACCTCACAACAGCGGCAACAACATATGTCATATAGAAAGATAAATTACAAAGTATTGCTACAAAATTGTGGAGACCTTTACTAAACAAAAATAACAAAAAGTGATTGTTTCGCAATGTACCCTTCATTTAGGTCTATACATTTCTAAAGACCCCGTTTCCATCTCCCTAACCCTTCCCTCAAAGAATTCTTTACTGATGTATGCCACATCAAACTGCAGTTTTAGCAACTTTAAGGGACTCAAATCATAATACTTTGCAATATGCTTTGAGATTTAAGAACAGAAATAAGTGTGAATGGGGCAATATCAAGACTGCAGGATGGATATAAAGTACGGTTTCCCAAATAAATTTTCCAAATAACTTTCCTTTGTTCTTTGGGGGAAAAGATCTATCAAGATTATTCATGGCAATTAAACAAAACAAAAACAGCCACCATAACCTTCTGAGCTCACGTCTCTGCCTTGCATCTAACTGGCCCAGCAGGTCTCTTTAGAAGCCACAGTTTTGATTGTGCCTTTTTTAACATGCCCACAAAAGTGCCACGGACTACTAGAAGAGCAAGCAAATCTGTCATAGAAGAAGGATGTCCAGAGTGCTCCTTAGATGGCAAAAGTTCAGCTCATGTACTTCGGACATGTTATCAAGTGTGCTCGGTCACTGGGGGAAAATCTGGTGCATGGCAAAGTAGAAGGTCATAAAAAAGAGGAAGACCCTCAAGGAGATGGATTGACCTCGTGGCTGTAACAATGGGATTAAACATGACAAAAAGTGTGAGAATGGTCCAGGACCAGGCGGTACTTCATTCTGGTGAACATGGTTGCTCTAAGGGAGATCTAACAATATCCATAGAGAGACTAAGGGAAACATACTGAGAGAACCCAACTGTGCTCATCCAGCGATCACAGACACATGTTTCAACACATTTTGTATGAACTGAAACCATAGTAATAGTATTTTTACTAACCGTCATGTATATGTGTGGCTGAATAGATGGAAGGATGGATGGATGGAAGGAAGGATGGATGGATGGATGGATGGATGGATGGATGGATGGATGGATGGATGGATAACTAGATAGACATGCAGATGGCAGTTGGTTGATAGTTGGACATTAAGGTATCTCCAGTTTGTGGCCACTCTATCTATAATCCAACAAATGTTGTGCAATAGCGTGCCATCTACTTGATTGAGTCCATGTGGCTTTTGTACCCATCTTCACTGACTCTGTTTTACCAGCATGATGTCTCTGCCTAGCAGCTGGGTTTTTTTCTAATTGCATGCCTCAAGTAAACATGCCAAAGCCCTGCCTTCTTCATTATAAGAAACGTTCTGGTTACGTTTCTTCTAACATTGATTACATTGTTCTGTTCACCGATGTTATAGTCAATATTCTTGACCAGCACCCCGTGTCTAATGCATCAATTCTTTCTTCCTTTTCCGTTGTCTAACTCTCACACGCATAGGGTGTGATTGAACGGTCGTGACTTCGGTTAGGTGCGCTGTAGTCATCAAAATGGCATTCTTTGTTCCTAAAAAGGTCCATTGCAGCAGATTTTTCCAGTGAAATATGTCTCTTTTTTTGTTAACTGCTACTTACAGAGGTTTGGTTTTGTTTACGTGTAGTCCACATAACATAAAATTAACCTTTTTTAATTGTACAACTCATTGTTAGTTTAGTACATTCACAACTGTCATCTCTTTCTAAGACTATCACCTAGTTCCAAAACATTTTCACCATCATCCAAGAGAACCCCACGCCCATTAAGCTGTCCGTGTTCATGTTACCTTCCCTTATCACCTGTAATGTTATGGCTCTGTGCTACACAGCCACTTCCACCTGAGACCTCTGTGATACAGAACGAAACACTGCCTGTGCTGTCCCACAGTTATTGCCAAGGCCATTGTTGCAATGACTGTGCCAGTCCCATTCATTGATGGTCTTCCTCTTGTTTACTAAGTATGGTGTCCATTTCCAGAGACTGGTCTCTCCTGTTAACACGTCCAAAGTCTATGAGACAAAGGTTCACCATCTGCGTGGCTAAGGAGCTCTCTGGCTATCCTTCCTCCAGGACAGATTTGTTTGTCTTTCAGCCACTCACAAAGTCTTTGTTAGTATCCCAGAGTTACAGCTGAGTGAATGAGCTGAAATTCAGAGTAACGTGCCCAGTAGCCAGGAAAGGGTGGAACCAGGAGCTAGTGTTCCTTAGTAGACTTCATTTTGATTTAATTAAATTGAGAATGTTTTCAAATGTTTATTTGCTCCCAAGTTTTTCTCTCCTTTTAGTGCCTGTAATCTCTGAAATATTTTTTTCTTATTAAGATGGCTTGTTTGTCTTTGAATTATTTCGAAGAGTTCTCTTTTTATTTGTATACTGATCCTTTATTGGTTGCAAATGTTGCAGTGTCTCTCCTGGCTTGTGACTTGTCATTTTGGTTCTCTTTATTGTCTTTTAATGAACAAAAGTACTTACCATCTATACTTGAGTATAAGCCAACCCAAATTTCAGCTGAGGCATCTAATTTTACCACAAAAACTGCATTTAAAATGTGCTGAAAAACTTGGCTTATACACAAGTATAGACACTACTTTTGATGGACCTGAATTTTACGACTTCTGAATGTTACTTTTTCACTGTAAAAAAAAAATAAAATAAAATAATGTTCTGCCTTAAGATCCTGAATTAATTCTATTTTATTTTCTTTTGAAAGCTTTAAAGATTTTCCATTCTCACTTAAATATTTAATCTGTCTGAGATGAATTTTATGTATGACATGGAAGTGGAGACCCAGTTTTGCTTTTTTTCTACATCAATAAGCATTAATCGGGGACAAAGAGCGGTCGATGAATTATTTTTAGGACTCACAGTATACATTACAAGCTTCCTTTGTTTCTTACTTTGTGGAAGTACATCCTATCTAGGCTGCCACTCTACCTTGATATTAATGCACTCTTATCCCCGAAAGCGGCCTGACATTTATCTGTAATAGATGTCTGGATAGGAACAACCATTTGGTTCATAAGTATATTTGAAAATACAGGGCTAAGATGAGTAAAATAGCCTGGGTTTTTAGTTTATATTTCAAGGCTTAATGTTTGATCATCACAAATAGTGTAGGGACTGAGCATTTCAAAGAATTTACATAGAACCCTGACTTTGCCATCTCTATTTGGGAGGATAGTCTGTAAAGGAAAGGAAAGGAAAGGAAAGGAAAGGAAAGGCTTTTACCTACATAGTATACCTACACAGTAGTTGATTCTCTATTTGTTAGAGTTAAATCTACACCAAGTTAAACAACATGGGGTCTGAGTTTTACTGGAATAGTTTTACTTAAAAGAAAGGATTTAAAAGTACTGATTATTTTGTGACTTTGTGTATCTCCAAAAGTACAATCACTTTCTTTTTAACCATGATTATATTCCATGATTATGTTAACTTAGAGTTCTTTGTGTATTGGATATCAATCAAGAGAAAAAACTCTACTACTATTTTGAACAGGAAAACTTTCGTGTAAAAATCATCAACTAGTAAAGTGTATAAAATTATTTAAAGGGACAAAGGAGGACATAGTTATAGAAGACACACAAAGGAGTGGCTCCCCCTAATTCTGAGATACTAAGTACTTAGGAAATAGCCTACCATCTCTTCCTAACTGCCATTAGGGTTTGTGGGATAGGACATGCTATAGGACTGCACACCCACCCATGTTGGTGAAGGGGCTAGCCAAAGGTGGTGGCAGGAACTGACTCATAGAAATGAACCCACTGAATTTGGGAGAAACTTTGTTGAGGGTCCAGGTGCGCCAAAACTGCCCATAGGAACAGTCACCACGTGGTTCATAAACTTGTGGGATGAAGCAGACCACACGTAGTCCTTAAGAACACTAAGGTGAGCGCCACTAGGCTTCCTTCGTGGTGATCCACTGGCTACGGTGCCAGGTAGCAGCATGTGTTTTTTGGAACAAGAGGGAAAAAAACTTTCTCCTCTTGATACCGTCTTACGTTAGCCCTCTAGTGTTTTCTATAGATCAAATGAAACATGGGACCAACACAGATGGGAGAAATGTGTATAGATCCAGCTCCTTTCATGGAACCAAAAAATGGCTTTGGAGTTGAAAGGACAATACATCGATAACTACCAGATTTTTGAATGAATTCTTTGTATTCACTTTTAACTCTACAATCACAAATGAGCAAAGAAGTCGTGTAAGAAATAGGTATGAGAGCAGAATAACTGTTTCTGTAATTTTTAGGTGGGAAATGCTTTATAATATAGCATATTTGGTTTTTATATAGTTTCCCCTTTAAGTATAATGTCCAATACTTATGAAACATATCCTGAGAAAAAATTCACTATGTTTGGGAGTATAGTATCCAGCCAAAGTGTACCATGTATGTCCCAATTTAAACTTAATATAAAATAAACATAATGATAATGTGGTCAATTTGCTAATTTGGAGACAGTATATTTTCCCTGTTGAAGGAATTTAGCAAAACATTTTGATTATTTTTACATTTTGATATTTTTAGTTAGAAATGAAAGCATATGTTTTTCTATTTTAAGCTTTTGCTATATTTTAGATTATATGACAATATTGTAGGGTTGAGCTATATCATCTAGAAGAGTAAATTTAACCTTTGTTGGTCCATTTTGGTCACATGAAAATGTGAATTTTTGCTTAAAAATTTTTCGCAACCTTTTTTTGTGTTATAAGTCATATAGTACAAATATTCTCATGTATTACAATAAATTTTTTAATCATTTTATTGGGGGCTCATACAATTCTTATCGCAATCCATACATACATCCATTGTGTCAAGCACATATGTACATTTGTTGCCCTCATCATTCTCAAAACCTTTGCCTTATACTTGAGCCCTTAATATCAGCTGCTCATTTTCCCCCTCCCTCCCCACTCCCTTCTCCTCATGAACCCTTCATAATTCTTAAATTAGTATTATTTTGTCATATGTTACACTGTCCGACTTCTCCCCCTGCCTTCTTCTCTGCTGTCCATCCCCCAGGGAGGAGGCTATATGTAGATTCTTGTAATCGGTTCCCCCTTTCTACCCCACATTCC
>NW_022111373.1:66952227-66960376 GCF_000313985.2 Echinops telfairi | reverse complement strand
TCTAGGCGTGTCCTTCAGTCAGGACCGATGGGGTACCATGCTCTGGCCCCAAAGTCTGTCCTTTGTACTCCCTCAGGGGCTCCCTCCTCTGTTCCCACTATTGCTCTGCTGCACGTTTTTAGTGGTTTGCCTCGGTGTCTCAGGGTCAGTCTGAGCCAGTCCTAACACTGAGTCTCCAATGTTGTCCCCCTTAGGGCCCTGGGCCATCAAGAGACGGCATGTCTCATAATAGGATGAGCCATATTGTCCACTCTGTCCATTGGCTGTTCAGAGCGGGGATGTCGTCCTCCAAGCTGGGTGGGTCAGGATGTGCTCCACTCTCTCTTCCTCCCCCCTAAGTGCTCCCATTTGCTCTGATCTGACATGCCCCTCTCCCTTAACTGCAGCTTCAGTGCTGTCCTCTCAAGTAAATTCTTCTGGGGGGAGAAGTTGTCCACGTAGCTGGTATGGGGGCACAATACATTTTTTAAGTGATATAGTGGCATTAATAATTGCATATTTTCCAGGGACTCTCGTTTTGCTCAGTTGGCACCTTGACATGGTTCAGGAATATTATGTTGAGTAAGAAAAGATTGTATTCTAGAGATATGTTATATGATATTACATGGTAGTATTACCTTATAAACTTGTCAGAGAAATTTTGTCTTTACAAAATGAGCCAATAAGTTGAAATGCCTTTTTAAAAGATATTGCTGATACCTTTTAAAAAGATATTGGCAATTCAACAAATCACAAGAGAAAACAATCATTCTTTCTGGACAACAGTTTAGAAAAACTTCTTCAGGAAGAGATAATGCTTTTGATGAATCTAGCCTTCAATCAGCACTGTGCATTGTTAATTAGATGGTAGCAGTACCTTGGTTAAAATTTAACTTTTAATTATTCTATATGTGTGTATGTTTTAGTGCAGTGTGCAATCAAACTAACGGAACGCAGGTATGTGCAGTTGTACTACTGAGAACAGGAAGCTGTCCTGTAAGCAGGCTGCCATTCTCCGGAGTTGTTTCTTTTTAGCCCTTTAGACTTTGGCATTTAACTTTACAAAGGCAGGTTTGTATCCTGTCATTAACCTTCCGTCTTTAATCCACATAATTTATTTATTCCTTGAATACTAATTGAACACCTGTATTTTCCAAAGCAGTTTATACCCAAATTTGAGCATAGCATCCTCGGAATTCAGAGACTGAAAGGGTACACCCAAATCGTACACTGTAACTCTAATTTTCCAAAAATTAAATTAAGAAACTGTGGTTCTGACATAGTGGAACAGGATCAGCATCCCTCCCAGTAAGTCATGGTCCCCATGAAAAAGCTATTTGAAAATCTGCCTGAAATTTAAATATGGATAAAGTGTTTAGAGATTCCTAAGGGAGGAAGTCCTTGTTTGTGAACAGTCCTTGCCTTCAAGATACTTACAGAATTTTAGGATGAAAAAACACAGTTTAAAGCATTTGAGAAAGTCAAAGTTTAATAGAAAGCTCTATGAAGGCAGGAATCAGGCATTACTTTTATCATCTTTGTTATATTTTAATAACAGTGAACTACTCAAGGTATATATTCAACGAATATTTTTACATGAACAAAACTATATATTGAAATATTGGAAGCTGGTAGGATGCTGGTAGGTGCAACAGAAAGAAACACGACACAGTCCTGTGCCATCTTCACAATTGCCCCCATGCCCGAGCCCATGGTTGCAGCCACTGTGTCATTCCTTCTCAATCAGAGCCCTCCTCTTTACCACGTGATGTCCTTCTCCAGGGACTGGTTGCTCCTGACAATATGTCCAAACCATGTAGGAAAAAGCCTTGCCATCCTTGCCTAAGAAGCACTCTGGCCTTACTTCTCCAATACAGATTTGTTTCTCTTTTTAGCCATCCATGGTACTTTCAATATTCTTTTCCACCACACTATTCAAATGCATCGATTCTTCTATGGTCTTCCTTCTTCAGTTTTCAACTTTCACGTGCATATGATGCAGTGGAAAATACTATGGCTTGGGTCAGGAGCGCCTTAGTCATCAAAGTAGCATCCTTGCTCTTCAATACTCTAAAGAGGGCGTATGCAGCAGATTTGCCTAATGCAATGTGTCTTTTGATCTCGACTGCTGCTTCCATGAGCATTGATAATGGAAGACATAATCCTTGACACTTCAACCTTTTCTCCATTTGTCATCATGTTACCTATTGGTCCAGTTGTGAGGATTTTTATTTTCTTTACATTGAATTGTAATCCAAACAGAAGGCTGCAATCCTTGATCTTCATCATCAAGTGCTGCAATTCTTCCTCCCTTACACCATCTGCTGTCTCCCATCACCCACATTTCTGTGTTCATCCTCCTGGGAGGTGGGGACATACATTGATCATTGCAATCAGTTCCCTCTTTCTTCATCTTCTTCCCCCATCTTCCCACTACCCTCATGGATCGCCACTCCCATGACTGCTTCTGAGGAATTTATCTGTCCTAGATTCGGTGAGTCAAGAGCTCTTATCAGTACCAGTGTACATGTGCCAGTCTAGCAGAATTTGTAAGGCAGAACTGGGCTCATGATAGTGGAGGGGTGGAAGCATTAAGAACTAGAGCAGTGGTTCTCAACCTGTGGGTCGTGATCCCTTTGGAGGTTAAACAACCCTTTCACAGGGGTCACCTGATTCATAACAGTAGCAAAATTACAGTTATGAAATAGCAACAAAAATAATTTTATGGTTGAGGGTCAACACAACATGAGGAACTGTATTAAAGGGTCACAACTTCAGGAAAGTTGTGAACCACTGAACTAGAGGAATGTTGTATGTTTTGTTGGTACTATACTGCTTCCTGACCAGCTCATCCCTTCCTTGTGGCCCTTCTTTGAGGGCATGTCCAGTTTTCTACAGATAGGCTTTGGGTCTCTACTTTGACCCCCCTATTCTCATCTGTATGCTGTATGCTGAAACATTTCAGTGGTATTCCATCAATTCTGAGAGCCTTGTTTTTGCCAAATGCATTCATTGAAGTTTGAACTTCTTCCTTCAGCAGATTGGTTCTTGCTGATATGCTACCTCCTGAAATGGTGAAATATCAGCTAGGATTGTTGGTACATCAACTCTGTGTATTCTTTCCATCTTCTCTTGATGCTTCCTGCTTCATTCGATATTTTGACTATAGAATCTTTTAAGATTGCAACTAGAGGCTTGCATTTTTTCTTGCATTCTTTCAGTTTCTGATATATTGAGCAGGTTCTTCCCTCTTGCTTTCTAATTCTAGATCCTTACATAGTTCATTATAACATTTGGCTTGTCTTCTTGGGGTTCCCTTTGAAATTTTCTGTTCAACTCCTTGACTTCATCCTTTCTTCCATTTGCTTTAGCTACTCTACAATGAAGAGCAAGTTTCAGAGTCTCTTCTGACATTCACTTTGATCTTTTCTTTCTTTCTTTTCTTTTTAATGACATTTTTTGCTTTCATCATGAATGATGGTTTTGATGTCCTCTCACTGCCCATCAGTTCTTCAGTCATTAGTGTTCAATGTGCCAAATAAATCTGTTCTTGAAACTCAGATGGAACGGGCTCTAGATCATGTTTTGGTCCTTGTTTTAAGTTTCTTCAGCTTTATCCTGAACTTACATCTGAGCAATTGATGGTTTATTCCATAGTTGGTCCCTAGTCTGGTTTTAGCTGCTGATATTGAGCTGCTCCAATACGTCTTCCCCCAGATGTAGTCAGTTTGATCTCTGTGTATTCCATCTGGGGATGTCCATGCATATAGGTGCCTTTTATGTTGTTGATAAAAGTTATTTGCAATTTTGAAAAAAGAGTTGTAAGCGGCCCGAATAAAATGACTTTTTAATTAAAAAAAAAAGTTGTTTGCTATGAACAAGTTGTTGGTCTTGCAAAATTCTATCCAGGGATATCCAGTTTTATTTCTTTTACCAAGGCCCCGTTTTCTTATTTATTTATTTTATTAGTTGGGATTTAATACATCTAACATATTCAAACACACCATTTCAATCACACCAAGTAGAATCGTACAATTGCTACCACAGTTTCCAACCATTCTTTTCCTACATGGACTCCTTGACGTCGTCTCCCTTTAACAACCCTCCCCCACCACTGTACCCACCTCCCCGCAAACTCCTTGTTCTACTTGTCGTCCCTATAGGATCATCATCCTGAGTTTCATATACCAAAACATGGAAAAGCATATACCCCAGCTTTAAGAGGGTGACCTCCATTGACATAACACCTCTGGGATACACTCTACTATGAACAAACAAAAAACAAACAAAACAATACAGACCAAAAATACAGGAATTTTTGGAAAACGGATCGGGTCCAGCCTGCATCATAGGGGGCATCTACTAATGCAGTTTTTACTGTTCAGGTCAGATTTATGCCTTTAGATGTCTGTATTCTCTCACTTTCCTCCCATCCAGCAGTTTTATTGGCACTTAATTTACATATAATAGAATTGAGTAGTTCAATCATTCAAACATCTCAAAGGGGAATTTACATTCACCACCACATCCTAGAGCATTCCCTCCCCCCATGGTTGATTCACCCCCAAGTGAGCTGTCCAATCACCGTCTGCTCCAGTGCTCCTCCCCTTCCTCCTCCAGCCTTCATTATTGCTCCCAAACTCCCCTCCCCCTCTCTACCACCTATCCCCCTCCCTTACATTCCCTGTAACACCTTCCACCCCTTATTATCACTGTACATCCATGCATCCTGAGCTTCACAGCTGGGACACCCCACAGAGAACAATGAAAAGCAAATCGCTTTTCCACTCAGGTGGTAAGGATAAGATCACATTAATATAAAGGCAAAAATACAAGTAATCCTTGAGAGGGAGACAACCCCGTCAACATTCAAGAAGAGGGTTTTGCCATGGAACATCTAAGAGATACTTGCCCCCAGAACAAATCCAGGACATGTCAATGGGGAGGTGTGATTGGGGGCATTCTCTGGAGGCTTATTGCCTGTGTAGTTCCACAAATGAACCCTGGGCTCCCACTGTCATTCATCGCCTTCTGCACACCGGATTCTCACAGTTTAGGCTCTGATACTAATTCATCCTTCAACTTTGGATTAAATGGATTCCAATCCTTCGGTGATTGATGATGGTGTGCTTCTTCCATGTGGATTTAGTGAACATCTCTCTTAGGTGGCTACTTGTTTGGAGACAAGCCTCTAAGGCCCCAGATGCTATTTTATCTAAGAGCCAGGCACCCTTTATATTCTTCACCACATTTTGCAATAGCACCTATATCTTCTGGGTTCCCTTCCTGAAGGCAAGCATTAAGCAGAGCCATGAAGTAAGAACTAATTGTTCTTAAGTTAGAGGTAGGATTTAGTGTGAGCCCAAAACCCATTCCTGGATCTATGATTTTTTTTTTCAACTTACTGTAACTTGGGAGTAATACATATGTCATATCATCCCATAGTTCAATCACGTTGAACAGAATTGTATAATTGCTTCCATAATCAGACTCCAAACATACTTTTCCTTCCTGGACTCCTTGACATATCTCCCTTGTATCCCTCCCCCTCTAGATCCCCCATCCGCCCCCTCCCCAGAAACCCTTGTTCTATTTGCTTTGCCTATAGGCTCAATGTCTCTGAGTTTCACTTCCTGACAAACACAAAAACAAGTAACACAACTTCAAGAGGGTGACCCCCACTGGTAATGCACCTAATCTGAACAAGCATAAGCAAAATAAAGCAGAATGTCTGTCACAGGATTGCCAGAATAATACATATCTTAATACAGCATATAGGGCACTGATGTAGTGTAAGACCTTGTTGGTCTGCCAACCAATAGCACACCACTCTTGGGATAGCTGTCTTCTGCTTTCTCAGATACCATGTATTTTCCAACGTAAGTCCTGAGGTTCCAAGCATGTCTGGGGTACAGTCAAGTTCATCCAGTGGATTTCCTGCATGGGGTCTCATCATGCAGCTCTGGAGCATGCCGTGTGCCCTGAAGATCCTGGATTCAGTGTCCCAGCATTCCACGGCACCTGGCCTGGGCTCTCGGGATACCTCCAGACACCCTCGTTCACACTACTAAAGACACTGTCCACCTAATGTCTGTCCCCAAAACATCCTCAGTCACTGCTCCCCCACCTGAAGGTCAGTCCTCCTCCCCCCCCTCCAACAGACATACGCCTATGTTCCCCAAATATGACCATTCCCTCTCCCCTCTCCTGCACTGCCTCTACCATAAGTAAGCTTCATCCCTCTGACAGGGCTGCCTCCCTCTCCGGGGAACCTCACCCCAGATCCACATGAAGGCCACATTTCTAACTACCGTTACTTCCTCTTTGTTTCCAATTTCTGCATTCCAGCCACCAATAACTATCAATGCATCTTGATTGCATATTTGATAAATTTCCAACTGACATCACTGGTAGAATTCCACAATTTCATCATCACTAGTTTTCATGGTTGGTGCATAAATTTGAATAGAAGGCGAGTAGATTTGATCCTATCACAGACAGCATTGTACTTCAGGCTGATCCTTTCTGGCAAAGGCTGCCACATCATTCCTCTTGATTGTGTCCTTCCTGGCGCAGTAAATCATATGATTTTCTGATTCAAAACGGCCAATGCCAGTCCTTTTCAGCTCACTAATGCTTAGGATATCAATCTTGACCACTCCAATTTTCCTAAACCCATACTTCACGCATTCCAAGTCCCAATCATTGGGAGATCCTTGCAGACCTTTCTCTTTCCTTTGAGTCCTGCCTCATCAGCAAATAAAGATCCCGAAGGCACCACTCCACTCCTTTTCAGTCACAGGTTGAGTGCCCTTGGACGTGAGAAGCCCGTCTGCTGGCAGTATCTTTGATGCTGTTCTGCTTTCTTGGTTTAGGCTTTCAGAATTTGATAGTGCTTCCAAGCTATGCCCAAGGTTTTCAGCGGCTTCTTCCTCTCAAGTAGGGATCCGTGTCCTCCTTCCTTGTCTGTTCTTAGTCTGGAAACTCCACTGAAGCCTGTTCACTTTGGATGACCCCACTAGCAACGGAAACGCCATGACATAGCTTCTAGCAACACACAAGCCACCACAGTATGTCAAACTGACAGATAAGTGGTACAGACATAAATTATTACGATGCAGACATTAATTATTCCCAAGTGCTCAGACAAAAGAAATAGCAGGCTGGGAGTAGACATTCAGAAAATGCCCTCATGGAAGCTTTAGACGTTAAAGTGGGCCATCACTGGTGTCAGTGATTTACTTAGTCACAAAGGCACCCTCAGGCTTCAAAATACTTGTTCAGTCACTTTCTGTTTTTAGATGAAGATTCTCTATTTACTTTCAAATTTCACCTTTAGGTATGAATTTCTCTGTAATATTTCTGTTATGAAAACATGGAATCATATGCTAAGATGGATACATGTTCAAGGATATCACTTAACTGTGCTATTGATAGGAGCACTTAAAAAAATAGAACCAACCTAAATAGCCATCTTTGGAATAATGGATAGTATCTCCATATTAAAATTAGTTATAAATATTGTTGTTAGTTGGACGCACAGTGACCCAATGTAGAACGCAGGATACACTGCTCCATCCTGCATCATCCTGATCATTGTTACCGTGCAGCCCCTGTGTCAACAAGACACCCGAACCTGTATTTTGAGCGCCGTCCTAGCGGAGCAGCTCGTCTTCCAGCACTCTATGGAACGATGCTCTGCTGCCACTCAGCAGGCTTTCATTGGCTAGCCCGCAAACGTAGACAGCCTACTCCTTCTTCTTAGTCTGTTTTCAGTCTAGATGTTCCGCTGAAATCTGTTCACCAGGGATGGCCCTGCTGGTATTGGAAATACCAGTGGCATTGCTTCCAGCATCACAGCAATTTTGAAGCAGCACAGTAGAACAAAATGACATACGAGTAGTGGGTTATAAACATAGATCTGTATTTTTTAACAGACATCTCTAATGTATTGCAGAGTACAAATACGTGTGTGTTTATGTGCATATAGTATATATATACATGTACGCATATATGAAAATATAAATTCAAATAATGCAAAATAGTGTAATGGACTTTTTTTCCCTCTAGTTCTTTTTTTTATAAATTTATTGGGGCTCATACAATTCATCACAATACATAGATCAATTGTGTAAAGCACATCTATACATTTGTTGCCCTCATTATTCCC
>NW_022111373.1:66941067-66951707 GCF_000313985.2 Echinops telfairi | reverse complement strand
CCCCTCTGCAAGGTATGTCCAGTTGTCTAGAGATGGGCATTGGGTCTCCATCACACGCCACAGTCTTCTTTATGATTTTCAGAATTAAAGTCTTAAAATAGCGTGTATTGATTATAAAAATGCTCATGTTTTTTTGGTTGTGAGGAGAGTTAATTCTTTTGGCGTATTATACCTATGAAAGTTATAGAAGAATAATCTACATTCGTATAACAAGCCTTTACCAAGCACCTGTTATATGCTGAACCTTAAAAGGGAAAGAGTAAAAAATCTACCTCTTAAACTCCTCATAGCTTTTTGAAGATGGGACTTAACAGAACATACTTCCTTCAGTGCTGTAATTCATAGTGGACCTTCTTTTAAAGCTGGTTTTGTGTTTTTGTTTTTTAACTAAATTGATAGAGCTCCATGTTTTTGTTGCCGTGTCTAGACTATGAACAAAATTACAGAGTTTTTCCATGTCTGACTTTTTAATTGAAAGAATTCAATCCTCTCTCTTTCCTAGCAGGAGAAAACGTAATAGGGATGGGGGGAGGGGCAGGGGAATGTGTAATGTGGGGTTGACAGTGAAAACTTATACATGTAACAATTATACCTTTATGTGGTACTGTATCACTTTCTCCCTCCTCCTGTACAACTTATTTTTAGGTATTGTGTTACATGTTACAATAATGGTGTCCCTGTTTATTGTTAATTTTATCATTGAAAGTTCCAGAGGGTAGAACTTGTCATTTTGATAATGTATTAATGCCCAGCACCTTGGCATTCCTGTGAGGGTGATGCTGTCTCAAGTTGGCTTGCTCAGGATAAGACCAAGCATGTGCTTAATGTCTACTGGCAGCCAACGGTGGTTACTTACAGGGAATCAGAAGGCCAAGGTGGATACATTCCTGTTAACCTACTGTTTACTTTGGCGCAGTTTTTTAAATACTAATAATCTAAGCAAAGATGTTTTAGCATTTTAATTGGTTATTATTTTGATTCATCTCTTCTATTAGCAGGAACTCTATGCAGTATCAGCAGCTATTAATATTAGCTACGATGTGTTCTATAGCCATTTGCAAGCATTTTCCCTTACCTCAGCTCATTAAATCTCCAGGCTACCTCTGAGGCACATATTATTATCCCCATTATACAGATTGGAGATAGAAGTCCACTTAGTTTAAATTATTTGCCTAAAGCCACATAGCTAATAAGAAAAATCTATGTTCAAAGCTATGTTCTAACTTAAAATCTTATGCTCTTTTAACTACCCCAAACAGCTGCTATGATTTATCCTCTGCCTTTGAAGTTAGTTAGAAACCTGAATGATTACTGAGCATTACTGGGTAGACTCAACCTAAATATGATTGTTACTAGATTCAGCTTAAATTGTTACTGATAAATAGACTTATTTCAGTTTCATAGAGAATCACCAATTAGGTTTATAGAAAGGTATAAACATCGCATACTAAGCTTTACTTCTGACTGAGCTGTGTTTCTTTGCAATGGCAATTAGCAATGATCATTGTACTGACTAAGCTCATTATCTTAGGACACAAAGGAAAATGAACATATCTATTGACCCATTGATATAATATTGAACCTAAATAAGATTTAGTTTACTACCAAAAGATTGTAGATTCCTTAAATAAGTTCAAGCCAACACTCAACAACAACTGCTATAAAAGTCACACTATCTCTATGAGGATTATATTTATCCAAATTCAAGGAAATCCAATCATTACAACTATTATTCAGATTTATGTACCAACCAATAAGTTGGTGATGAAGAAACTAAATAATTTTACCAACTTCTTCAGTCTGAAATTGGTGAAGCATGCAATCAAGGTGCATTGATAATCATTGGAGATTCGAATGAAAAAGTTGGAAACAAAGAGGAGGGAACGGTAATTAGAAAACGTGGCCTTTGTAGTAGAATCAAAACAGGAGATCCAGGATAGAATTTTGTGAGACTAACAACTTATTCATAGCAAATATCAGGGGTGTGTCTCCGCACAAAATTTATTCAATCTATATGCTGAGCAAATCATCAGAATAGCTGGCCTATATGAAGAAGGATGTTGTATCGGGATTGAAAGAAGGTCTGTTAACAACCTGCAGTATGCACGTCACAACTTTGCTCAGTGAAATAAGGAAGCCTTAAACACTTGAGGGTGAAGATCGAGGATTGCAACCTTTCATGTGGATTACAACTCAGTGTAAAGAAGCCAGACTCCTTACAATTGGACCAATAACTAGCATTATGATAAATAGATAAACACCTGAAGTTGTCAAAGATTCATCTTGCTTGGTTCCACAATCACTGTTCATGGAAGCAGCAGTCACGAGATCACAAGATGCATTGCATTAGGGAAATCTGCTGTACGAGACCTCTTTAAAATGATGTTTAAAAGCAAGGATGTTACTTTGAGGACTAAAGTGTGCCTGACCCAAACCATCACCTCTTATGCATATAATGCTTGGCCATTGAGCAAGAAAGACTGGAGAAAAATTCATTCATTTGAAAAATCAATTCATGGTGTTGACAAAGAATGTTGAATGTACCATGGACTGCCAAAAGAACAAGCAAGTCTCGCAAGAAGTACAGCCAGAAGGCACCTTAGGTCCAAGTGGAACTTTGTCTCGGGTACTTTGGATATGTTATTAGGGGACACCAGTCCCTGGAGAAGGGCATCATGCTTGGTAAAGTGGAAGGATAGCGATGAAGAGGAATCCGGTCCCTGACAAGATGGATTGACACAGTGGCTGCTACAATGGGCTCAAACGTAAGAAAAATTGTGAGTCACAAGACCAGGCATTGTTTCCTTCTGCTGTGCACAAGGTCGCTATGCATCTGAGGTAACTACCAACAACGGCAACACGATCCTTAATTCTAAAAACATTTATAATCAAATTGAAATTCTTGTGGCATAGAAATTAAAGTGTATTTTAGTAGGTAACAAGGGAGCAGACTGGCTTGAAAAGTATCTGCGACCTTGGCATACAATGACTACCGCACAGAAGACACCGCATTTCTTGACCTCGATGAGTCCTTTTGTAGACTTTTTGAGTTTTTGCTAATGTAGAATAGAGACAGATTAATTATTTAGCTGCTGAAAAAGTTGAATGCCTTTTATCTTCCTTTCTTTATGACTAACACACAATAGTGAAATAATTCCCAAAGCCAATTCTGAAAACAGGATTTAATTTATTTTATGAAGTATCACATAATCTTCTCATATATTATAATGGATTTATTGTTTTAATTATCTTGATTTTCTTTTATTCTAGGTCTGATCCTTCAGTACCTCAGATGTTGAAAAAGGAAGGGAGCTCAACTGAAAATATGTCTTTAGAAACTCTAAGGAACACCAATCCGGAAGACCTCTTTGATGAGATTTAGCTGTCTCAAAAAAAGTGCTTTGAAGTTCACCCAATTGTGTTTTCTATTCATTTTTTTAAACCAAAAAAGCAAAATTTCAACTCAGCAGCAGCTATTACTGTACCTTACAACTTAATTACATACACACTGAGTTGAAACCATTGTGCAAAATGGATTACACATGTATGTGAAGATATGATTTGATGACAGTGGCACATTATGCTAAACTATTCATTCAGCATGCCTATAATTACATATAAACCCCAGACTTTTTGCTCCAGAAGACACATTTATCCTTATTCAATTCGCACATATTATATGTGGTAGCTGTCTAATGACCTGTCTAGGAAGATTTGGAAGTGGGACGAAAGAATTTTTTTAGTCCATAGTTCTTTTCTGAATAGTCATATTCATAACAGTGATGTTTCAGCTTTTTTATTTTGGGTATGATATATAAAATCTATTTTTAGTTGTACATGAACAATCTGATAATAAAATGTCTGGTGCATTGAAGTTTTTTTATATACATAAAATTTGTTATTTAGCCTAACTTGTTTTCTTTGTACAGTAATAGAGCTTTATAGGGTGCTTATTAATGTAAAGTTAATATCTCTTTGGTTTGAAAAGCCTATTTTTAAAGAATTATTGATAAAAGATGTTTATGTTACATATACAAAGGCCCTCCAAGAAGACAAGGACTTTGTTGGTTTGTTCGACAATTTTATCTCACTGTATCCATGATCTTACAATGTCATCCCTTTCAGTTCGGTTCATAACAGTAGCTAGTACTGTCTGAGGGTCATGAAGTGTGATGTTTGTACGATCCATTAGTCCATTGGATTACTTGTTTCCATGAGTCTTCAATTTGTTTGACTTTTCTTTCTTCTGGACTTGAAGAGATCCATAGTTGCACCATAGATAGCCACTCATGAGCTTTTAAGACCCACTTACTACTCAATAATATAGACTATAGAACATTGTTTCTGTGGACTGTGTTATACTATTAACTTTAATGTCTCCCAAATTCTTGACCCTGAGCCCCCAGACGCCATGACTCACTCCCTGAAGGTATTTGATTATGCCTAAGAAGTTTTCTTAACTTTCCTCCTGTGTACTTCCCACATTCATGAATCGATTGGCAGCAAAGTTATCTACATATGTACAAATAATCTCTGTGAAACCTATATATAGTCATGGGTTTTGTCCCTCTCTTAGCATGATGAATTAATACAAGGAAGTAATTGTAGTAGGTATGTAATTTTGTGTCAACTTGAAGCTATGAAAGTGTAGGAGTAGAGTCTCGTCTGTTAATCAGCTCACAGCCTGATGGACCTCCTTTCTCATGAGGAGGGAGGGTCCTGGGAGTCTCTGCTCTCTCTCTGCTTTCACCTTCATGCCCGCAAGCCATGCTAGGATCTGCAACAGTCCTGTGATGCGTCCCGTCATTGGATCCACAAGACTTTTCACCCACCAGCCTGGGATCTTCCTCCATTTTTCATTATTGCTTGTAGCTGAGTGAGTCTAAAGAGGGACTTATAGACTAGTATTGGATGTATGGACTTGCACTATACTGGACTGGGATGTTTTCTGGTATATAACTACTTATTGATATAAAGCTCTCTTTTATACATATGAGTATTAGTGGATTTGTTTCACTAGTCAACCCAGAATAACAGTATTTATTCAGAAAGTTCTAGTACCTTTTGTGATAAATTATAAATTATGTATATATATATAAATGCATATATATAGTGATAAGTTTGACAATACAGAGAAAACAAGAGAGCAATTATATATTATTATTTATATCCAGAATAAGATTTGACCAGGTCAATAAACTAACAAAGCATTTTAAATACAAATTCTATTTCATTTCATTTTCATAGTGGCTTATATTTGAGAGGAAATTAAAAATATAAATGTATAACATAAATCTATATAAAATACACATTTCTATTTAGCCATATTAGAATTTCACTATAATAATTGAACTTGCTGTAATCCAGAATTTATCTTGGATATCTCCAAGATTTTTTACACACAGTACCAGAATCTTAAGATAATATTATCTCACCGGAACACACCACAAATGAATGCAGTGTGTCATTAACTTAAATCAGTATATAACTGCCAGTTATACTCTGTGTGTGTGTGTGTGTGTGTTTAAGTGAAAGGGAAGAGGAAACAAGACGAAGTATTCCCGCACTAGTGATGGACTAGATGTGAGGCGAAAGTGTTTCCTAGGCAATTGTAACATGCAGAGTCTAGGCATTTCATAATATTTAGAAAGCCTTGCCTGTGGTTTTCCAGTACAAGCAGTCTTTTTAACCATTGCTGTGCATAAGATTGATTCAGTTGTTTAGAACAAAACTTATTAAGCCTATAATCATGGATTCTCCTTTATTTTAATGTGGAAAAGTTAATATATTTTGTTTCTTTGCCCTGTGTAGATAGATAACTGTATGCACTGCTTTACTCAATGGTACCTAAGTCAATTCTGACTCAGAGTGACAAAGTAGAACTACCCATAGTGTTTCCCAGCCTGCAAATCTTTTACAGAAGGAGTCTGCCACCTCTTGCTTCCATGGAGACCCTGCTGAATTTGAACCACTGACCTTTTAGCTTCATAGCCAAGCACTTTAACAACTGTGCCATCAGGACTCCTTAAGGAACTATACATTTGATATTACCATGTCCAGAGCCTCATTCCATGCCAAGGTTTTTACTCACATTTTTCTATTGTCTATATTTCAAAACATTGTTATGTAGAGAAAAATGAACCGGAGAGCAACTTGGCTTTTCTGACCATAGTGCCCTCAACTCTAAAACAAGGAGACTGCGTCACTGGAGTTTTGGGGTTGCTTTTTTCCAGCTTAATTTTGAACAAGTCTTGTCCTTTGCATCATATAGTGTAACTCAGGCCCCACTAGGGAAGGTCATGAAAGAAAAAGTTGGTTCTCGGGAAGAAATGACTTTCATACATAGTTTTTTAAAAGGTCAGGAAACTTGAATATATTTTTCTTAGTGGTCTATAAATCATAAAATATTAAACTGTGTATTTGAACCAAGCAACTCATTATTGAGGAAGTTTGATTCAACAAACGTTTGTTGTTGTTGTTGTTGTTGTTAAGGGCCATGGAGGCAACACTGACTCATAGCAATCCAGTGCACAACAAAATGAAACTGCCAGCCTCGCTGTCATTGCTGCGTTTGAACCCATTGTCACAACCATGGTGTCAATCCAGCTCATTGAGAATTGTCCTTTTTTTTCTCTTTTTTTTTTCTGACCCTCTAGTTTATCACACGTGTCTTTCTCCAGGGAATGGTCCCTCCTGGTTACATGCCCGATGTACATGAGGTGAAGTCTCGCATCCTCACTGCCAAGAAGCATCCTGACTGTAATTCTTAGAGGAAGCACTTGTTTGTTCTCTGGCAGACCATGACACTTTCTATATGCTCTGCCAACACTGTAATTAAAATACATCAGTTCCTCTTCATTCTTCCTTACGCACGATCCAGCTTCCACAGGCCTATGAGGCCACTGAAAAGACCGTGTATTGGGCCAAGCTTATGCACAAAACACACAACTGGACCATGTAGAAAATTTAAGGATAAAGTTGTCTATTTTCACAAAATACTGTTGAGTGAGCCAACCTATGTTCTGGACACTAATGGTGTGGCAGTGAATGATACAAACAAGTGCTATGTTCCTATGGAGCTTGTTAAGTGCCATCAAGTCAGTTCCAACCCACAGCGACCCCTTACACCACAGATCAAAACGCTGCTCATTCCTACACCATCCTCACAATTGTTCCTCTCCTGAGCCCATTGCTGCAGCCCCTGTGCCAGTCCGTCTCACTGAGGGTCTTCCTCTTAGGTGCTGCCCTCCACTTTACCAAACGTGATGGCTTCGCCAGGGACTGGTCTCTCCTGACAGTATGTCCAAAATATGTATAACAAAGTCTTGCCATCCTTGCCTCTAAGGAGCACTCTGGCCTTGCTTCTTCCAAGACAGATCTGTTTGTTCCTTTAGCAGTCCAGGGTAGTTTCAACATTCTTCTCCAGCACCATAATTCATATGCATCAAGTCTTCTTTGATCTTCCTTCTTCAGTGTCCAACTTTCACATGCATATGAAGCAGTGGAGAATACCATGGGGCTTAAGTTCTAGAAATGAAATATGTAGTCTGCTCTCAAAAAATTGAATATATAGGAGGGATTGAAAGAAAAGATCTGGTACTAAAATCACCATATAATGAGTTTTCATTTCAAATAGTAGAATCCATAGAAGAAAGATCACTGTTAAAGAAATTGAGAAGCTCTGTTAAATGATCTGAGGGTAAGGCTACCTTTTGCCTTGGAGGAGAGAAGATGCAAAGCTAGGGAAAGGTGTGGGGTAAATGCCCACGTGAATCCTTGTCTATCATTAGAATGAAAGGGAACCGGTTCACAGGTATCCAGGAGGATGTTCACCGTTGACTTGTAGGAGCATCAACAGCGAGCCAAATGCTGTAGTAATGACGTGTCAATGATTGAATCTGCAGGTCATATTTAGAGGGAAGGTATAGACCTCCAAGGAGACCTCCAGTCCTGACTTTCATACCTTTCTGGGGATGATAGAGGAAGGGCCTTCACTGAGCAGAATAGCAAGCAACTCCCACCTTTCCAGCTCTGCCATCCTCGTATTCTGTAGTATTTGTAGAATCCACTTTTAAAATAGTTGATCTCTAACTTCATGAAAGACTTCGTGAACTTATCTACAAGTCATGGAATCATTTTTGTAAGACACATCTTATACTCCAGTAATTTTATAATTTGATAATCACAAAAGAACTGTTCATCCATTTATAACAATTGTCTGAATTAAAATTTGTCTCAGTTGATCTGACAGCTTCTAATAAAACTGCTCAAGAGTGTAGATCTCATTTGAATGTGTCTTATCAGTTAACCTAAAATGCTGTTCTTTATATTTCAGTAAGTGGGACAAGGTGCCATGGACAAGACATTAAATGAAGCATTTTGTGATTGCTCCATTAACTGGCCACCTACAATCTCGTCTTGACCCCCAACTCTTTTTACCTACTCAACCCCAACCACGCCTTAGCCTCATTGCTACTCCATGTCTCCTTTCACCTATCCTCAGATCCTCTCCGCTATTCACGATTGTCCTTTCAATCTGATTTTCCTTTCGCCGCTATATGAATAAAGGTCAGTCTGGTTTTTAATAGCCTTATGTTGGGTTTTCCCTTCCTCTTTCCAAAGCCTGTTTCCCAACTTTCCATCTCTCAAGTTCATAGGAAACTTGCCATTATCCAGACGTTTTCTGATTGTGGGTCACTGTGCCCTGAAGGACTCCTGATCCTGCAGGAAAGGAAAGAGAGATTACCTAGGGTGTTCCTATAATGGGCAGGGGCATTTTGTCACCATTACTTCAGTAAAGGAAATATAAGCTCTCATGAACCATGTACTTTGGCTTGAGAGACAGCCTCTAACTTAATTACTATCTTAGAAATAATATGACCAAGAAAAATAGGCTCTGGGAGATAGTGAAAGCCCATTTTCAGAGTCCCCACGTGGATTAAGCCTCTGGTGAATCCCCTCGGACCATGGACTAGCCTTACCTCAGTGTGCACTGAGAAGTGGACTAAGTTTACTATTGTCTGCCTTCTTTTGGAATGAAGTTCTTCTGTGTTGGGTTGGTTTTTGTTTGGAGATTTTTGTTCTGTGCAGCGGGTAGTGGATATGATTTTGTTTATATTAATTTTTAAAACTTCCTTGAGTCTATGTCGACTCATAGAAACCCTGAAAGACAAGCTAGATGTGCCTCTGTGTGCTTCCAAGACTAGCTGTTTACAGGAGTGGAGAACCCCATCTTTCTCCCATATGAAATCCAGGACAGGTAAATATATAGAGGCAGTAGTTTCTTGGGGTTATGACAATGGAGATTGGGGGGAGTGAAGGGATAATAATAGATTCAGTAATAAAGAAAATTTTTTAAAATTGGTTGTAATGGTGATTGTACAACTCTATAGTATATTTAAACCATTGATTTGTATGGTTTGTGAATAATATGTCAAAACTGTTAGCGTATAGTTTAGACCAGATTAATGGATTTTGGTTATACATGACTGTTCTAGGAATCTGCCTCATCCTGTGTTTTGTTTCTCAAGGTCAGAGACCAAGTCTTGGACACAGCTACTTTACTAGAGGTTATGATCAATCATAAGGAGCTGAAAGAACAGGAAAAGCCAATGCCATGGTGTCTTGTCAATCTGAACACCCTTGTGGATAACTGATGTTCTATACCACCATGACCTTCAGAGAAATCTTTTCAGAGGTTCTGAGAAGGACAGAGATTAATCTATTGGTTGTGGTCTCCCATCCGTCAAGGGTAGCCTGGCAGAATTGGCTCCATCCTATTTCCAGGTTTCCATGTGTGAATTAGAACCCTGGTGCCACAGTGGGTTAAGTGCTTGGCTGGGAACAAGATTGAAGGTTCAAACCCACAGAAGAACGATGAGACTATTTGCTTCTGTAAAGATTTACCATAAAGACCCTTTTCTATAGGGTCTTGTGAGTCAAGATCAACTTGTTGTCAGTGGGCTTTGGTTTTGTCTGATCATATAGCAGGTTCGTGTAGGGAACCCTTATGCAGTCTCAGAGAAGGATGAAGGCGGGAAACGAGTCATAACGGCTCCTGCAGCACAGAAGTAGGACTAAGCCTGCCTTGAAATTGGGCCCAGAAGATTTAGAAGCAGTGTCTAAAAAGACTTTCCAGACTCACTGCCATCGAGTCAGGGCCAATTCAAGGCACCCTGGACAGGGTAGAACTGCCCCTGTGCGTTTGAGAGACTGTAACTCTTCTATGAGAGTAAAAGCCCTGTCTTCTCTGCATATCGGCTGGTGGTTTCAAATTGCTAACCTTGTAGTTATCAGCCCAACTCGTAACCACTTAGTAAGCAGGCTCCTCCAAACAGTGGATAAAAGATGTTTAGTATAATTTCTTGCATGTAACCCCGCCCCACATCCCACCCCCAACTGTAGATGATTAGATAAGGGCAAGAAATGTGAACCATAGTCTACCTGAACTTTGGTCAATGAAGAGATGAATTTTTAAGTTAAGAAAGATGACAGAGAATGAGGGAGTCGAACAGATTGGCAAAGGGAAGCAGAAGGGCCATACGTCATGAGTGGATTAACCAGAACCCGGGCTGGCCTGGAGTCTTTTTGTTTGTATTTTAAAACCAGTTTTAGTCTATGCATATCTTTACAAGTTCCTG
>NW_022111373.1:66924017-66940106 GCF_000313985.2 Echinops telfairi | reverse complement strand
GATTCCCTGTGTTTCCAGTTCCTGTCTGTACCAATGTACATCGTCTGGTCTAGCCAGATTTGTAAGGTAGAATTGGGATCATGATAGTGGGGGGAGGAAGGATTTAAGAAGTAGAGGGAAATTGTATGTTTCATCGTTGCTACCCTGCACCCTGACTAGCTCATCTCCCCGCGACCCTTCAGTAAGGGGATGTCCAGTTGCCTACAGATGGGCTTTGGGTCTCCACTCTGCACTCACCCTCATTTACAATTATATTATTTTTTTTGTTCTTTGATGGTGTTGGAAATTTTTTGCTGTTTCTGGTTACTCTCTTTCAATTATCAAAATTCTAGAATCTCTTTTGTAACAAAATGATGCTAGTGGTGATGAGAGAATATTCTTAGAAGTGATGATTTTGCCATTATGATTTTCAAATATTTTGGGTAGTCAAGGATGTGTAAGGGTCCAGGGCCTCCTTCCTATTGAGTAACTGTGGGGATCCCTTCACCACTGGCTAAGATCAAGTGTAGTGTCTGTCCATATCAGAATAACAAAGGGAACCATCTTGGTGTACTGCCCCCAAAAGCACTGCCCATCATAAAGTGATTGCACAACCTATACATATAGATGTCGTTCGGTGCCATTGCATTGGTTCTGACTCATAGCGACCCCGTAGGTACAACAAAATGAAGCACTGCCTAGTCCTGTGCCCTCCTCAATTGTGTCTCTGTTTGAGCCTATTGTTGCAGCCACCGCGCCAATCCATCTTGTCAAGGGCCTTCCTCTTTTCCAATGCACCTTTACTTTACCAAACATGATGCTCTTCTCCAAGGACTAGTCTCTCCTGACAACACGTCCAAGGAATGTGAGACAAGTCTTGCCATCCTTGCCTATCACTATGTCATACTATGGTGGCTGTGTGTTACTCCCATCACATGTGCAATGCCATGCTAACAACAGCAACAAGGTATGACTACTAGGCAAAGGTTGAAGGCCAAGTTGAAGGCATTCTAAAGAAATCATCCATCAAACGGTAGATGGATTTGTACCACAATATAAAATGTAAGAACTCCAGAGGCAAACATTGTTAGTCTGTCCAAGTGCTAGGGTAGGGTGTGTGTGGGGGTATAGGGTGTCGGGGTGGGGGTAATCTACCCTCGTCCTGAAGTATATCCCTGTAGCAGACACATTCATTGATTCATGGTGTTCCCAAAGAGATTAAATTTGGCTATTGTAGTCACAACTAGTTGCCTTTTGTTATAGTTTGAAATTTCACACATGGTTATTTTTACTTTGAAGACATAATTTCAAATGCAACCATTTATCATGCACAGGTGATGTTTAATTAACAGGAATTTCATATTCTGCATGATTTACAGCATTTGAAGAAGGCAAGGGAAAGAAGGAAGTATATAATAAAACCAATACTAGTTTCTTGAGAAAATCTATATAAAATATTGCTCTTTCTGACGAGTATGCCTAACTTGGTTTGAATTTTCCATAAGAACCTGTAGTACAGGACATCAATAACTTTTACAATTATGTTCAATCAGCAACAACAAAAAATCAGTAAAGGTTTTTGGATTACATTAAACCAATGTGTCATTTCACTTCCCCTATCCGTTGTAACAGTCATTTATTTTAATAATTTGAAATTTTCAGCATACACAAGGAAAACTTTCAAGAAGATGGATTATCACAGTGGCTGCATTAAAGAGCTCAAACTTAACAGCTGTGAGGATGACTCACAGCCAGGAAGTATTTCATTCTGTTGTCCACAGGGACACTAGGACTCAGTCAACATGAAGGCACCTAGCAATAAAAAATAACTCTAAATGTGCGTATTTACTCATTCAACAAATATTTTTGATTTTTTTTTTACCAAGTTCTCTGCCAGCTCAAGATATATTTTTAAAGGGGGTAAAAACACATTTTCCTACCAGATAGTGGGAAACCTAGACTAAGGCAGGAAGCACAAATGTACCCCGATGATCAGGATGTGATCAGGATGCGTGTTATGGGTGCTGTAACAGAGATAGGCCCAGGGTGCTCTGAGGCACAAGAACTGTCTTGCTCTTATTCTGTTGGATGAGCTCAGGGCGTAGGGGTTGATGTCAAGGAAAAGTTGACAGAAGAGCTAGGTGGAGTTGGAGCTCAGATTCGGGGATGAACTAGGATTTCCTTGATAGGCGCAGGGCATTCCACCACGTGTGAGGCACAGAGGAATGAGAGTGGCATGTTCGACGCTTTATGGCGGGGCTGGGGATTGAAGTTAGACTGGGAACAAGTGTACCACGAGGCTGGGAAGGAAAGGTGGGCTAGACCATAAAGAGCCTTTAACTTGATGCAAAGAGTTTAAATTTTAGCCTACATAGACAGTTGCAGGAAAATCTTAAGGGAAAGTAAAAGGAAGGCTCTGTTTCCTTTGTGGGCTATGGAAAGCCCAGATGCTATTCCCACCCTGTCTGGGAAACTGCCAAACCTCACCTCCCACAAAGGAGCATCTACAGATCAACTTCTCAACCATCTTTGGAGTCAAGAGACTACTGCTTACGCCACCCCCACACAGCCCCTCTGTTCTAGGGCTTATCCCTGGGGCTTTAATAGAAACAGAAGTGGTCTCCTCATCTCCTTTAGAAGCTATTTTAAGAGATGCCAAGGTCTTGTGTTGAAGTAGCTTTGCTTCCTGAACATTCCCAACCCGGCTTTGGCATTTCCACTCCCAGTGATGTGCCTCTTAGACACTTTTGGAGTGCTCCGTGTTGTTGTCATCAACTCACTTCTCCTTGCGCCCCTTTCTGGGTGCTGTCGGCTGACTGTGCTGTCACACAAAGGCGTCAGCAAACTATGGGAAAGCACCGTTCTGGAGCCAGACTTGTGGGGGCAGGGGAGGAGTGGAGTTCAGCACACTGATGTTCAGTGACTGTTAGCCTACACAAAACATCATAAAAGAGGGTCTTACATTCAGACAGCAGACAAGGCAGACTACCTTTTATTCCCTGGAATTCTGATCCCAGTAATTAAGAGCTGGAGGATATCTCTCCCCAATCGAGGTATAAAGCGGCAGAAACAGTACTTTTTTCATGAAGAATCACAGTTATATTTTGTTTTCAAGTTTCAACAGAAAACCTGGAACAATATTCCTCATTGTCTTTCTCAGAGGCACACATCAGGCACAATTCCTCCCCAGTTCTCAATGGTTAGTGAGAGAGGAGGCACTTTTTCCACATCACTAATGATTTTTGCACTGAGCTCTATAAAATATAAAAATCTATTGTGAGTCAATCCTCTAATGCACTTGGAAATAATTAGGTTTTCTATTGCTCCTTTTCATCTCTTTATAAAAGAAGTATTTTTAACCAGACCTTCCGTGAAATGGTTAAATCACAACATAGAATCATAATTGTGCCTCAGATATTAAAATGTTAGCCCTAACCTCCCTGGAGCCCTGATACAGGTGCCAGCTTCCTGCCCATGGTCATCCATCAGGGCTGCTAATAGACCACCTCCAGCAGACTCTCCACATAAAGAAAGGAGAGGCTTAGGCCTGATTTTCATCCATTTAATTAAAGAACAGTCGAAAATCCCGTCTTGCATTTTCAACGCATGGTTCCAATTAGTGCCACAGAGCAGAACCGTGAATTTGATAAAAAGCACTGACTTCTTCCTTTGGTGCCTGTACAATGTACCCTTTCATGTAACAAGGTGGCTGGAATAGAGTTTTAAATATCTTCTGAAAATGTTAACAAAAACTCAGGTACACAGTTAGAAAGAGGTGAAGAGAGGTGAACACGTTTTGATTGAACTCCCTGCGGCAGACTTTTAAAATGCTATACAAAAGGTTGGGGGGGGGGGCCGTTTCTTGGTAAAACTAGCCTGGCATTTACAGGTTGTGTGCAGAAAAGCACTGTGCTTCATGAGAGTGGCACTCCGATGTCATCAGAAGTGAGATTCCTTGGCTCAGAAACTAGCACTTACTGGTCTTTAATTTTGCTTACTGAAGTCCATATGCTCAAAAAGCGATGGGCATTCCCATTCAAACACATTGTTTCAGACTTCATTCTAACTAGTGAAATATCTGCCTAGGGTGGGCCTTCTTCCCTGAGTAAATTCTGGAAGTTCATGTGTTTTTAAATAGGAAGGTGAAACTGGTGTCTCAGAGTCTGGGCATTAGAGGTAGAAATGCTTCATTTAGGTCACCATGCCTCCCCTCTTGCCAAAATAAAGGGAGTGAGCTGGAGGAAAAACAAGATAAAATAAGTGAGGTGTTTTACAACTGTTTTACATGGTGTGAGTTCTATGCTGCAACAGGGGCTATGGAGCAATTTTCCACTTCGGGCCATGTGAAAGCACGTTGTCTTTGGGCAAAGCACTGATATTCTTGCAGGGCACTGCAAGGAGGCTGAAAACAAACCTCTTGGTGTGTGGCTTTCATTTTCATAACTACCATTCAATTATTGGTTTATAAGGCACAAACTAGAGAAATGTGCTCATCAACCACAGAAATTCTGTCCCCCTAGACTCAACACTAAATATCACTTTGCAATATTATGGGGAAATGTCAAAGAACAAAAGATGCTAACAAATATCTGAATAGAGTTCGACTGAGTGGATTCCTTATCATTAAACTCAACTTCGGCCAAACCCACTGCCCCTGTGTCAATTCCAAGTCCAGAGAAAAATAGTTGAGATGGTCTTTCAGCCCAAGACTGTGTCGATAAATTCCTTACGTGCTCTCCCTAAGTTCTCACGGCTATCACATAGCTTCTCCCACTTTTCTAGAAGGGTTCTCAAAGAGTAACTGCTTGAAACCCTGCAGGCCTGTCGTTACGCACATCACTTTTCCCAACCCTCAGTGTGTACCTTCTGCGATAACTGAGTCCACACCTTCATTCAACCACAAAGAAGTGTGCTATCTCTATCTGCTCCCACACACTCTCATTTTAGTTTGACTTAATGATCCATAGGTGATTTTTTTTCCCTATCAGAATAATTTTAGTTTTAGAATACCTCTAAGTCATCTCTGAATCATAGCCCCAACCATGCATCAGGTAAAGCTCCCTCCTTGAGGTCAATGTAATCAAGCCATTGCAGCCACTAAGTTAGCAAGTCATCGCAGCCACCAAGCTGCTAAATTCAATGGCCATTCCTTAGTCTTTATCTCAGTGCAACATAGTACTTTAAACACTCGGTCTCTGGGCAATCACTCTCTCCTGGTTCTTTTCCAGTTCTACTAGCTATTCTGTTCTTTACTCCCTTTTAAATGTCCTTTTCTTCTTCCTCCTCATTCTCCCAAAAAAGATCTTGGACCACTCTTCTGAATTTTTACTCATCTAAGTGGTCTCATCTATTTCTATGACTACAAATAACTTTATGCACCAAATAATGCCAATTGCCTCCTGGGCCTCTTTAATTTGCATTCCCAATACACATGTTATATCTAACAATAAAATCTTTCATTTCTACTTCAAATATGCTTTCTTACCAACTCTTTTGTAAAACGAAATCCATTTGATTAATTTTCCAAAGTCAAAGCTTTTGTAGACATCTGTGGTAGTTAAATGATTTTATGTCAACTTGCTTTTTTATGAAAGTGTAAGGATGTGGTCCAACTTGTCAATCAGGTCACAGCCTGATGGGACCTCCTTGGAAATGGGTCTTCTTATAAACAGAAGCTGGGAATCTCCCTTTCTCTCTCTCTATGCTCTTTTGCCTTCTTGCTTGCTGGGACTCTGCCCACAACCCTGAGAGCTAGAAGTGCCCTGCCATGTTTTCACCAGTGTTGGATGCACACAATTCTGCACCCACTGGCCTATGATTTTCCTGTTCCATGGGTCACTGGTATGTAGCTACATGAGTCCAAATAGGGACTTATGAACTAGCCTTGAACTTACGGACTTGAGTTGGACTGGACTAGGATGCCTTCTTGCTATATAGTTACTTCTTGACACAAGGCTTGTTCTTACACATATGTAAGCACCAATGGATTTGTTTCTCTAGCAAACATGGCCAACCTGGTGAAGAACATATCTTCATTGATTCATTGTTTTTTTTCTCTGCCTACGTTCAATTCATGAGCAAAACCAAATCCACTACCATCAAGTCAATTCCAACTTATAATGACATTAGCTGACAGAATAGAACTGACTGTTCCTTGGGATTTCTGAGACTATAAATCTTGAAAGGAGTAAAAAGCCTCCTCTCTCTCCCTCAGTGTACTTTTTACTGCCTTAGAATGAGTTTCTATCCTCTTTTATCTGGATTATGGCAGTAGCCTTCTCATTGCTATTTCTTGACAAAGTAGCCAAAACCTCTTAAAAATGTCAGATCGGATCCCTTCTCTGTTCAAACATCTACCTTCTCTGTATACTCAAGCAAAAGTCAAAATCTTTACCTTTTTACCAAGTTCTAATGCTCTATCTAAACTGTATCCGCACAGGAGTGAGTTGCTCTAGCATGACCTTCTAGTCATGATGTTGGAATTCCCCCCAAATGAGTGGATTGGCCATGAACTTACAAGGGACTGGTTATGCAAATTGAGTTGTTTGCAGTTCACGGCATGGATTGGTCAATTTACTATAACACTTGAGTGGTTTATAATCCACTAAAGGAATTGGTCAGTTTATAGTCCTGGTGGAAGGGCCATGCTTTAAAATACTGAGATGGCAAGATGGAGATTTAGCATCTTCAGGCAGGAAACTCGGCAGCAGACAGAGCCTATAGCAGGACAGAACTGGGTGCATCTAGGCAAGGGTTTGCCCACAGAGCTAAGAGAATTAGAATGCTTGTGCAGGATGAGAGGCCTGAATGGGCCTGTGGGCTGTAAATCCTAACCCCTATGCCCACAGTTGGTGTTGGATAAATATTGGGTTGCTAATTGCAAGGTCAAGAATTCAAACCCTTCAGCTACTCCATAGAAGAATGATAAAGTTGTTTGCTCCTGAAAAGTGTCAGAAAATCCAAAAGAGCAGTTCTACTCTGTCCTATAATGTCTACATGAGTCATAATCGACTTGGTGGCAGTGGGTTAGAGGTTTTATACCTGTGATTATAACCCCATACAAGTTTCTTTGTTATGTTAAGGAAGCTGTATTTTTGTGAGGTCCGACTTACATCCATCTCGTTTGAGATATGAAAGAGCACATTGAGCAAGCAATCTCGTCAGCGTGCAGATATGGGGGAAGAGAGCTATCCTGACACGTGAAATCTCCAAAGACAAAAACGAAGCTCAACAGAGACAAGGACCTCCTACCCTCAGGCTGCCAAGCAAAATTTGAACTTCTGGCCTCCCAAACTGTGAGAAGATTACTTTCTGTTTGCTAGAGCTGTCCACTTGTGGAGTCTCTGTTACATAGGCACACTCTAAGACACGCTGATGAGTTCTCAGGATGTTGTGACAGATACCATATAATGTGTTTATTGATTAACCAATTCTCATCAGACTGTAAACAGAATTAGAACAGGGACTTAGCCTCTGTTATTCATGCCTAGAATCTCCATACTCAGTCTATAGTAGCTGCTCGGTAGATAAGTTTTGAGTTAATGGTTTACATTTCTAACCTGATAACCACAACAGCTGTGGGCATATTAAGGTCTGTTGGTTTGACTCATTAAAATTGTAGTAGGTCAGTCCCTGTACCAAATTCAATTTGAAAGGCTTGTCTAAAGTACAAGACTAGACTCTTGGAACATTGCTCGTTCTCAAGTTTTACATTTACGTATAGAACCCATTTGTCCAAGCCAGCTTAATGTGAGGCTGACACTGAAATCATAGTAACAAAAAACATCCCTTACTGTCTTAGAGTTGACTTTGACTAATAGCCACTCTATGGGTTTCCAAGACTAACTCTCCGTGGGAGTGGAGACCCTCATCGTTCTCCCTTTGCGCAGCTGGTGTTGCCAACTGCTGACATTTCCGTCTCCAATGCACCTCTCAACCCACTATGCCCCCAGGGTGCCCTCCCGTACTAACGCGGAATACCCAGAGGAAAGTCCAGGTTAAGTGTCTATGTGACTGCTGGGCTTTTCTCTCTACAGATCCATCCTGGTCCAGCCACGTGGCTCAGGTCTTTGTCTCTGTTCTTTCCAAGGACCATTTGCTCACTCATCTCTCTCAACTTGGGTCTGTTAGGTTACTGCTATGCCACCACACTACTTCATTATAAAAGAGGGCACGACACCTCTTACTTCTCCGCAGCACAGCATGCTATCAAAAGTTTTTATCAAGATTTGCAATGGCCTCTATGTGGCTCAATCATTCTTCTGTCTTGGCCTTATCCATACTTACAACACTGATTACTTAAAGATCTGAAAGGATAGGACTAATGCAAGTGACCTGCAATGCATTCCTTTGATCTCACGGCCAGACAAGCAGAGACTGACCAATAGCATGCCACCATGTGGCAGGAACTGGTGTGTCAGCACGCACAGACTCAGGCCCTGCAATAAGTGTCTCCTTGCGCAGCCTTGTCACTTCTCCCAGCCTGGTCTGCACAAGGCTCCAAGGAACAAAGAAATCTTTCCTTTTCTCAGCCTTCCTGGGTGGTCGTCGTATATTGCAGGATCTGCCCTGTCCAAGATGATTGATTAAAAATTCACCAGGGGAAGCCCCACATGCTGCCTCCGAGTTGGCCTTAACCTAAGGAAGTAAACAGTATCAGTGTACTTCTCCCAAACTGGGCCCATTTGGTCATTTATTATCCCAAGTGTGAGACATCTGCAGTCCACTCAAGGCTGTCCAGAAACATTTACAAAATGTCATGTTCGGACATATCTAACTTTTCTGCACTGTTTGAATTATCTGATTCTAAGATATTGTCATATGGCAACATAACACGTAAATATGCAGATGTTTATGTCCACACCCACATACATGCAAGCCTGTCTCAGAAGGTCTCCCCAGGAATTCCTCTTGCCATTGAGTTGATTCCGACTCGCAGTGAGCCAATAGGACTGAGAAGACCTGTCCCTTCTTTTCCAGAGACTATACCTGTTTATGGGAGCAGAGCCCTCATCTTCCTCCTGTGGAGCAGCTGGTGGATTTGAATTGCAGCTCACAGTCTAACCCATGACACCACTGGCATTACTGCTGGTTATTCCCCAAGAATAAACAACAATAAACATGCGATCATAAAACAGCGTAAATTCAGCCTGGACTCTGCATTCCCCCTTCTCAAACATGTCCACTTGGTGGTGGTGAAGGGGACACCTGTTTGATCTTACCTCATATATGGAACAACGTCGGAGGCTCGTCCAACTCAACCCAGCCACTGCCCCTGGGTCAGTTCCCGCTCCTTTGTGTTGTTGAGGTTTTAGATCTTTATAGGCACAGACAGCTTTGTCTTTCTTGGAAGAGGGACTGGTGGGTTCAAACTTCTGACCTTGTAGTTAGAAGCTCAGTGGGTAGCCCACTATGCCACTGAGCTCTACTGGATTGAACATGTTTGCCTCCGGGTTATTAATTCTCTCTCAAGAACAGAGAGTATTTACTTTTTGTTTTACCAAGCAAGCAGGCATTTTGGATTGGTTTTCCAAAATAGAGAGGATATCTGCTCTAAGCCTTTGCTTTGGGGGATACAAAAACTCCTCACAGCTTCAAAATTCCAGATTCCCTAGTGTCTGCCTACTGGTGTCCACACTTTTTGAAGTTGGTTCTCATGCAAAAAACGTCATTGCGTATGATTTGCTGAGTGTTTGTGCTTTATACACATTCCGTCTCTATAATCGGGTTCTTTTATCTAGTAGATAACAGCACTGCTTTGAATCCAAAAGCTTTTCATGCTGAACAATAAATTTTTACAACCTCTTTTTCTGATCATACAACGATAACTGCTTCTAGAATAACCACAGGAATAATTTTCTTACTGTATGACTGTGACTGGCAAAAAAAAAAAAAAAATGTAAAAAGACTCCTCATGTGGTTTCTCAGAGTGGCCTAAAAGAAATTAACTCTGATTAGATGCCCTTTAAATAAAATAAACTCTGGTGTGAATCAGAGCCATCTCCACCCTGCCCCCGCCCTCACCCTGCCACCCTGCCACATGCAACTAACATTGTGGAAAAACAGCCCCAAACAATGTCTTATCTCTGCTCATTCGCCTTCATCTTCCATGATCTCTTCAGTGGGGCCCCTCTCCTACAACCTGCCCTCTAAAAATAAAGAAGGAAGGAAGGAACTGTCCAAGCATCTGTACTGGACACGCACTGCCACTGAGTCCCTGCCGACTCGGAGTAACCCCACACCACAGGGCGCCACTGCCCCTGGGGGTTTCCAAGACTGTAACTCCTTACAGAAGTAGAAAGCCCTGTCTTTCTCCCGAGAAATAGCTGGTAGGTTCGAACTGCTGAACTTTGGGATCACAGCCCAATGAGAAACCATGCTATGTCCCCAGATCTCCTCAGCTGGGACACTAGTGAGTGACAAAATAGCTCATGCACTTTGAGTTAATTTTTTTTTGTCCTTTGCTGACCTAATGCAAAATTGCTGATGTAAGGGTGTAGGCTTTGTAACTGACCAGTGGAGATATTCTTTCAGTCCATCTTTGGATGAGCGTGGATTTCACAGGACAGGTGCTGTGGTGTTTCATGGATAGGTATAGAGCTCACTCACATGTTTGGAGGTAAAATGACTATTGTAGGGCTTCAACTGTGTGTTTGATTATTTCAACCTCTTTTTTTCAGTGGTCTCTTACACTGAAGTTCAACGTGTAAAACAACAAAGATAGAGGTAGGATCCAGGAGTTCTGCCTTCTCATTGAGGTGGAAATAAAAATTTGCAAATCCTTGGTCCAATGGTTAAGAGAACAGATTCAGGAGTCAAACATAGATCAGGGAGACCCTTGAAGATATCTTCCTCTTGCTCACCATCATTGTTGTCCTCTTTTAAAAATTCAGCCAAAAATCCCGCATCATAATCCTTGAATGATGCAAACAGCTCACATGTTCAGCTGCTAATGGAAGGGTCGGAAGTTTGAGTCTACTTACAGGGGCCACAGAAAACAAATCTAGTGGTTGACTTCCCAAAAACCAACCACTACAAACCCTAGTGGGTAGAGCTGTAGTATGACACGTTTGTGGTCACTAAGAGATGGCCTTGACTCAACAGCGAACAGCACTAGTAAGCCTACCTCACAGGTGGTTCTGAGGGCGAAATTAGGTAAACTGGCAAAGTGCTTCACCGAGTGGTGATTAGCACAGTGCCTGGTGGTCCAGAAATGCTGCAGAAAAAGAGGGCTTGTTCCTGTTAATCTGCTGCCCTGTCCATCTTGGCAAGAAACTGTGAGAAGGGAAAGGATGGAAGGAGGAAGGTGGTAGAGGCAACAACGTGGGCCTTGTGACTAGCCACTCCCTAGAGGGTAGCAGAACAAGTGCTTTATGGAAACGGGCCTAAAGAACTGCCCTCTGTGGTTGACAATGACTAATACAGCCCAAGGGCGTTGTTCACCCTTGTGCAAGGCATTACTGGGAAGTGGTCCGTGCTCTGTGTATAGGAATCCAGGTCACTGATGAGCTCCCCAATCTTCGCAGCTCCTGCCATAGTTCTTATCTTAGAAGCAATTTCCTCAGCTACAGAACACTTTTTTTCAATTATCAGGATTTATTAAGTATAATCTTCTGGGAATGCCCAACAGACTTGCTAAATAAAGTAAGCTCCAGTTCACCTTTTGATTAATAACCTTTTGATGAGCCAAGTAGTGTTACTGTATAAGCTCTGAGCTTGGAGAAAGACACAGGACTTGACACACAACAGGGGATGGGTAATGTCAACTGGGAAACTCGGGCTGGAAAGAGAAAAATGATCCCCTGGGGCCATCGTACTTGAATCCTTTGCTTTTTGTCTCTTGGCAGCATAGAAGGTGCACTATTTCAAGTGGGAGTGTCAGAAATGTTACTGGCATTAGACAAATCTAGAGCAATTTGTGTAACATGTTAGCAGTGACGAGAACACACAGCTCTTTGTTTTGTTTTACTTTTAAATATTCCTTTTAGCACACAGTTTCATGTAGGACTGCAAAGGCAATGATCTTGCAGGGAAAAACCTCACCACTGCAAACGGTCTGCTGCTGCTACTACAGAAAGGAACCCTGGCGATTGTCGAGTGACTGACGAGAAGGGTGGCTCAACACGAGGTCAGCAGTTTTCATCCACTAGCCTCTCACCCGGAGGAAGATGACACTTTTTCCTCTCGTTGGGAGGAGGTACGGCCTTAGAAACCCACACGGGCAGTTCTGTCCACCCCCCACGCCCTGCCGGCAGGGACACTGTGAGTCAGGAGTGACTCCATGGCAGCGAGAGCTATTGAAGACATTCCAGAGGGGTGACCTTAACACAGAGAAATTAATTTTCTTATCATTTAAGAAGCTAGAAATCCAAAATCAGGGGCCAGTCTAGGGTACGCGTCTCTTTGTGACAACCAGGAGGAGGGTCTCCGTCTCTTTCCAGCTTCGCTTCTGCAGTGATCGGCGGGTTGCCTGAAATCTCTCTTCTTTGGTCTCCACTCGCTTCCCTGAGACTGACCTGTTCATGTTATATTTTGAAGATGATTGGTTTAAAAGAGACGTCGGACAGGGCAAGATATGACAAAATAACAATTTATAAACTATCAAGGGCTCATGAGGGAGGGGGGAGCGGGGAGGGAGGGGGAAAATGAGGACCTAATGCCGGGGGCTTAAGTGGAGAGAAAATGTTTTGAGAATGATGAGGGCAATGAATGTACAAATGCGCTTTACACAATTGATGTGTGTATGGATTGTGATAAGAGTTGTATGAGCCCCTAATAAAATGATTTTTAAAAAAAGACACCAACATTGATATTGACCCCAGGAAAATAATAAAGGAAACCCTATTCCCAAATGGGATTGCATCCTTAAGTATAGGGGAGACACATATTTGGGGACATAATTCACTCCATAAAACCCATCTACCTTTGCATGGTTCCAATTCTTAGTACTTGAAATGAGATTTCCTGAATGAATGAATGAATGAATGAATAATCTGATTGAGTATAATGGAAACAAATTTAAGAAAGCATTGAGGAAGGAGGGATCCATGTGTCAGAGAGCTAATGAGTGGAGAGCCAAGGAGTGCTCTTGGGACCATTGTGTGAGCGGCTTACCACCAAGTCAGGAGCTGAATATACTCAAGTAGCCGATGTCGGCACGTGTACGGAAACCTCGTTCCAGGATAAGAGGAAGACGGGAACAGTGCATGCAGGCTGGAAGAAATGAGTTCTCAGATGTCAGAACTTCCCTTCGAGTCATGCAAAGGGCAGGCAGCTATAAAAGTGAAAGCATGATAGGACCAAAGTTCAAAAGCATTTTCTGCATGGCATATCCCGATGCAACATGCCAGAAAAAGTTAGTGAAAATCCCAGAAAGCGTCCTGAGAAAGTGAGTTTACGGCGTTCCTTAGCTGTGCTCTCTGTGCAGAGTCGTGACTGTATGGGAGGCTCTGTTGGTCTGCTGTGATAACCAAGCGAAAGGGCACAGCGGGACCCACGAGCCAGGAAATCCTTTTACTTTAATTTATTATTACATTATTTATGCCATAAAAGTCTGAGGACTAGTACCGAAAACAACCTCATAGCTTACTGGAGAAGGTATTATTAAATATAGTTGAAGGCCCATTAGGCTTTGAATTTAAAATGACTCCTTTTCCATATGTACAAATCGGCCTTCAAAGAGCAGTTCAATTTGTAGCATGAAAAATGTTTCCACTGTGGAAAGTCATAACTAACTTGTTGGAGTTTATACAGAAAATATTTTCAGTAAACAAAGCAGAGTGCAGAGTTTCAGGACGAAAGTGTGAGGGCTGTGGTGCTAACGGCAATGGGAGACCAGCAGATGTGCCCCAGACCCGCTTGGTTGTCATCAATCATAAGCCTGTCCTGCTCCTCGGTTCCCCACCAGTAGGTCTTGGACCCCTGGGGGTAGCAGCATTTATTGTGAGCGGTCTGCAAATCCATATGCACAGTCAGTATGCGCAGACTAAATAAATAATATGTCTCTCTCTCTCTCACACATACACACACACACACACACACACACAACCATTTAAAAAGGTCTATAGACGAGGTGATGAATAAAATAAAAACTCACTTGGTTCACCAAATTGGTAACACTCCTGGGTCATGGTATGTTTTCTCGAATCAAGAAACATTGGAAGTATAGTTGCTAGCAGGAGACAAATGCTCATAGGCAAGAGAGAGTCGGGTTCTTACTAATACTATTTGCTAGAAAACGTGTGTAAACCACTGAATGATAACTTAAAAGGGGAAACACTGAAGAGATCGTTTCTTTAGTGTTTTAGGAATGATTCACATTCTAAAGGAGCTGTTCTTTAAACCATGTATCATAAATAAAACTTGCTTCTGTGAGGCAAGCATTCTTGGTTTCCACAGAGGGTATTTGTGTTAAGCGCTCCATCCCCCATACTCAACACTGCAAACACCATTAGATCTGGGAAAGTGGCCTCGAGCATGGAAGCTGAGTTCAGCAGGCATCCCGAGTGGGGTTTCAGCCCAGATGGTACTTCCCAGGATGGAAAAGCAGGCCCAGGATTCCTGTCTTTCTTAGGCTCACCAAGCCACTGGTGTGACCTGATGCTTGTTTGCCTGCTTATAAAAATCAGTTGCCATCAAGTCAGTGCTGCCTCTTGGAGACTGCGCGCTCCAAACGTTTCCGGGGTCCGACCTTTCAGAAATGGAGTGCCAGGCCTTTCTTCTCAGGTACCGCTACATGGACGGGAGCCTCCAACCTGTGGTCCGCGGTCGAGGATGTTGCTCGTTTGCCCACCGGCCTTTTCAGCGTGCAGTGCGGGCACGCCTTTTCGTATTTCGTTCACCACCTTCCAAACTTCAAACAAGGGATCTTCACTTGCTTGCATCTGCTCAGGTCCTTTTGCACGCACCCCTTCGTAATTGTTCTGTTTGGCAGTTATCTGCTTCTCCTGTATGTGGCTTCCCTCGCCAACAAGGGAATACATTATTGGGACACTCTCAAGCACACACTTCATTTTGTATGTTGAATGTAATTGACTGGAGTTCGACAGCCACACCTGCCCCTGTCGCTCAGGTTCCCGCTCCCTTCCCTTTGCCTAAGGGAGCCTTGGAGCGTTCGCGGGAATTCAGGCACACTTCCCACAAACTCTGCCCAGTGAAGTCTTTCCTGATGCGAGGCAGCACCCACCTTGGGGCACTGACCCGGCATATTGCTTTGAGTCACAGGATGAGAAACTCGTTTTCCCATCTATTTTCTTTCCGGCTTCTGTTCTCATTAGGAGAAAAAGAACCATTTTTATGCAGGCTGATATTTAACGCTCCTTATGCGTGTTCCTCTTTTTCAAGAAGAGACAGCGGGTGTAGACTGAGAGCTGTGGGCACAAGGTGACCGTAGGTACAAGCGTTAAAGCATCCTTGTATGGATAGACGAGCGTGGAAAATCACAAAGCAACACGTCCCCTGGGAGGCCAAGACTGTTCCACTCAAGGTGGAAAAGCCATTCGTCATTCTGCAGCCACCCAACCTACCCAGGGTGGGTTCCTTGTTCTGGCCACAGGAGGTGAACAGGCACATGTGTCGCCAGCACTCTGACTCCACCCTTTCTACTACATGCGTGTGGTTGCCAAGAGCACCCGCGCTTGCATTACCAAAAGCTGGCACCTTTGAACAGGAAAGGGGGGGAAAGTAGCATACATTTCATTCTGTTTTTAGCCTGACAATGAATGTATCATTTTCCTCAGGCCCCAGAGATAGAGGCTCCAGTCACACAAGAGGTTAAAGATCAGCGCCTGAGATGCTGGCAAAGGAGGGCCTCTGGGGCCTGACTCAGCTGGAGTCAGACGTCACCAGGGGAACTGGCTATCATTTTGAAGTCAGTGGGTGTAACTTGCTGTCCTTTCTTCTTGTCTGTGAGATAATTCTGGCTCTCCCTTTCCTCCAGGAGGTGGGTGCCAAAGAGAACGAGCCCCATACCTACCCCATTCACGCTGGCCACGCACAGGGGCAAATGTTCCATCCTGCTAACCGAAAGCAGTTCCCTAAAGGACTGCAAAGAGGACACGTGCTGACGCCAGTGATGGGCAATTCAAGCACCCCCTTCCCCACCCCCACCCC
>NW_022111373.1:66909740-66923551 GCF_000313985.2 Echinops telfairi | reverse complement strand
TCTGCACCACCCAAGGACTCCACATGTCATATGTATGCTACACACACATGACAAAGGCAGCTGCCCCGAGAGAAAGCCCTTCCACATTCTGACGACAAGGCCTCTGCCTGGTGGGGAGCTCCGGGACCATCTACTGAGATTCACTCGTTAAAAAAAAAAAAAGAAGAAGTTATTTTTCTTATATCTCTGTTAGTAGATATTGTTGCAAATAGGTCATTTCTCAGGGTTATCATTTTGGTTTGGGTTTTGTATGGTTTTAGTTTTTGCCAGAACTCTAGATGTCTAGAGAGCAGCCGAGGCAGGAGAGCCATAAGGCAAATTACAAATGGTGCTCCAATCTCCCTGATGAGGGTTTCCATCATCCCTTCTTTAAAGCTTCCGAAACAAGCGGTGCTTAGTAAAATGGACGTCAATTTGCACACTCGATTTCCTTTATTTCTCTTGAACGTTGATTTTGGACTGAATCTGCACCAAAGGAGCGAGTGCTGGTGCTAATCCGAACTTGGCAGAATTATTGGGTTCCACCCCAGCAGTCACCGAAACACTTGGGTTTAGTCAGAACACCAATTCGTCACTTCATAAAACCAAATCTCTTCTCCATCCCACACAGACCTGCCCATGGGCCATAGGGAGAGTCAGAGAGCCGCGAATAGATGATTGAATTATATGGCTGGATCCTCTCAGTCATCAAGAGATTATAATGGAATAATTCACATAGAATCTGCTGGAATATTAAAAATATAGAAATGCTGAAGCTGGATTGCAAAAGTAGTAGCATGTTCTAGACATAGAAATCTTTCTTGAAACACATAAGTAAACAAATGAAGCGTTTTTTTTAGGAGGCAAGGCTACCGATGACCAAATTTGAGACCTGAGGGACTCTGAAGCCCTAACAAAAGAAACGGTATGATGCCCAGTCTCTCGGTCATCAAAGCGGTGGGGGTTTCTCTGGCCCTTCACGGCGCTTGATAAGAAAGAAAATGGGGACCAGCGAAAGTAAATGGTGTCTTTTAGAACAGAGCCAATGTGTTATTTTAAAAAGCCCATCTTAATGTGCTCCCTATGATAGTGAAGGGAGCACGGGACACGGGGGTGTCTGCGGTGGACGGAATCATTATTAGGGCTGATAAGATAATGAGTATTGAGAGTGCTTTTGCAGTGAAAAGAAATGATGGGCCAAGTCACTGTGCAATGAACTGACCCCTGCCAGAGGCACCGAATCACGGCTCCAGGTCGTTATTTCCCCCACAGGTTCTGGGAGGGCCTCAATTACGATGCTACCCCACAAAGGGAGGGGGCCGGGAGAGCAGGAGAGAGACTTTCCTTTAGGAGTTTCTTATTTCAAGTATTCTTACTCTATTTTTAGCCCTTCACTAGGGAATCTATGTGATATTGGGTGGTCACTTTTCCCAGTGAATTAATAAGCTAGGAACCAGAGATGGGAAAAGTTGATTTTTGACTCAGTCTTTTGTGAGACGGCGTGTTTCTCTGAGTCACACTTTAGTCATTTGGATCTTAGCAAAGGTTTTATTTATTTTGGGGACATTTACTTTTCTAGAGAGCCAGAATATGTCGTCTCTTTTACAGACCAGGAGGAAACACACTGGGAGAGCCGCTTCTTGTGCCTGTCTCAGGCGTGGGGATTCGCAGCCCTTTAGTAACTCCGTTAGCCATATCAAATTACCTATTAGGCAATTGCTATTGGCTCTGTCTCTTTGGCGATCATTTTTGCCTGTTAATACAAATAAGAAATCTATACAAGAAAATTTGAGATTCTCACAGGATGCTCTTGTAGATAGTGCATGCAAAACTAAAATGAAGTATCAATATTGTGTGCTATGAAAGTTTCAGGATATGGGCACCATGACACTGCTAGTGGAAGTGTAATTTGATAGACACAGGCTAGTAGTACAATTTGGCAATATGGATCTAAAACCTCAGAAATGCCTTTGTTTTCCAGTTCAAGATGGCAGACAGGACACATTCATTGGCCTCTCATCTTCCCAAGACAGCACTGCATGGCAAGTATGGAGATACAGAAGGGAATGCCCACCTGAGGGTAAGGAATTAGTCAGGAAAATTGAGCTAGAAACTCAATAGATAGAACTCAAACTGGGACCTTACTTTGGTGAGGGAAATGAAGATCGAACAGCCATATCCCTGCCATCAGTGGATGGCTGTGGTTACGTTCTCTCAGCAAGATGCTTGCCTTAGCCTCACTAGGCTGCCGTCCAAGAGATCCAATCAAACGGTGGCTTCATGCTGGGCCTGTTAAATTTAACACAGAACTGCGATCAGAAAGTTATGAGGGCTGTTTGTTGGGGCTACAATGGGGAAATTCAGTTAGTTTTCTTAAAGGACACAGGACAGTCACGGAAGCTTATTAGGAAGGTATTTTAAGAAAACCGAATACTGTGTTGGTGAGGAAAAGACCCAGTGATCTGTGTGGCGACCCCCCCACCCCCCAATGCCCATGCACCCTGTCATTTGCGGGTCGCAAAGCCTGTCCTATGAGAATTTCACTGGGACTTTTTACCCCATTCACCTTGCAGCCCGAGTATTGTCGCTTGAGTCTCCTTGTGTCCCAAAACTCAAAGGCCATTTCGAGGGCGCAGTGTTCGGGTGCCTCGGGATGCCGGTGTAAATGCAAGAAGGGTTGGAGAGTTCTTCTGGGAAGTGTTAGAGAAGTGGAGACACCTTTAGGTGAGGGAAAATCTAGGTGGAAGAGATTTAGGGTGTAGTGGCTTTACATTTTGTGATATTTAAGCAAAGAAAAGGCTACGGTTTTAAAGGATCCATGGTTTTACATTCTAGGAATTCTGTTCTCTGAGTGGTCCTCCTTTCTGCACAAGAGCTCACAGAGAAGGAACTGGAAACCTAATATATGGCTTGGCATAACATATATCTGTTTTGCATCAAAGCATGACAAACCGCCAAGTCAGTTTGTCTGTTCTCTGCTTTAACAACATCATATTGAAGATGTATCCTGTGGCTGTGAGAGCTTAAATGTTAACTACTTCAATGATTTACATGTCAAAACAAAGTTAACAGAAAATGGAACAAAACTTCTCTAGCGCAAACACGGAAGGAAAATAGACTACTAATGATCTCATGTTTTAAAGGGGGAGATCAAGACAGATTGCCCCCAAATTGAGGAAGAAACAAAGAGTTAGTCATATTAGCCAACGTTGCAAAAGTGACCAATAGTAAGCGCCAAGAAAAAGCGGTGGGAGGGCGTAATGAACGTGAGCACATTTCCTCTCAGAGGAAGGTGACATACTGTCCAGAGTCGTGAGGGCAGCAAATAGAGGGATTTCTCAGATACTCGCAAGGATGGTGTGCAGGGCGGAAGTCTTGACGTCGCCTGTTCAGAAAGCCCCAACTCAGCACCCTCTTCCTCCTCTCTCCATGCTGCCTACCTCCCCGTGCACAGCAAAACTACTAAAAAGAAATAACTTCCTTTTAATCAGATTTTTGGGCGTTCTGTATCACATCACAGTGGGTATGTTTATCTCTGGGCATGAATTGCTAGACTCACCAGAGGAAATTTAAAAGTATACAATGTTTGTATCGATATGTAAAGCGTAGGGCCTATCTAGAGAGATTCTGCTCTCAATGATCTGGGATAGAGCTCAGATATTAAAATGCAATTTCTGTATCACACATACACACAGAGAACTGAGTTCAAGATGACTGAAGCTTTCTCAGGGATGAGAATCAGTGATCTAAAATAAACAGTGGTAGGTAACCAATCAAATGAAAATGACATGATTTTGAGTATTTGTCCTTGAATCTGTCTGAGGATGGGCTGAGGATGGGGAATCTAATTGAATCATAAGACTTTTGTTCCGTATGTAGAACATATGATCCATCCCATTATATTGCAAATGTGGAAGTGCATGTGTTGATAAATATTGTGATGTATATATTTTCATTGCAATAAAAAAGGGAAAAATGTATACTTTTTGATCCTTTACCATGTGCCACTATTACTTTAATGCTCATATTTGGGTTTTTGTTTCCTTTTGTTTTTCTTTCCGTGTTTGTGTCCTTTAACCTGGAAACTTTGCTTTCAGAACAATTTTATAATAAAAGAATTTGGCAATCCCATAGATAGATATGCATTGTTTGATGAAATGACACATAGCATTGGGTAAATAAATCTACTGCACAAGAACTCTTAACAATGTTGGAAAGAAAGGATGTTACTTTGAGGACTAAGGTGTACCTGCCTGCAGTCATGATATTTTCAATTGTTTTATATGCATATGAAAATTGGACATTGAATAAGGAAGACCAAAGAAGAATTGATGTGTTTGAATTATGGAGGGGCAGAAAATATTGATAGTACCATAGATTGCCAAAAGATCACTATGCCCTGTAGAGCCACGGTTCTTAACCTGTGGGTCTTGACCCCTTTGGGGGTCGAACAACCGTCTCACAGGGGTCACCCGATTCATAACAGTAGCAAAATTACAGTTATGAAGTAGCAAGGAAAATAATTTTATGGTTGGAAAAGGACATCATGTTTGGTAAAGTAGAGGGGCAGTGAAAAACGAGGAGGCCCCGAAGCCAGATGGATTGACACAATGGCTGCCACAGGGGGCTCAAACCGAGAACAACTGTGAGGATGGTGCAGGACTGGTGGGCACTTTGTTCTGGCATACACAGAGGATCACTATGAGTCAAAACTGACTTGATGGTACCTAAAAACAACAACGAGAGATACAGATGCCCCTGAAGGTTCATGCTAGCGGTGGTCAGCATTTCAGGACCTGGAGGCAGTATGCTTGCTGCCAAGCACTCTCAGGTCACTTCCGACTCCTGGCAGCCTTTTGCACAACAACGAAACACTGCCCGGCTCTGTACTAGTCTCACAATTATTCTCATGCTTGAGGCCATCCGAAGAAGGCATCAAGGAGTTCCACGCCGTGTTCTCTCTCTTCAATAGCAAGAGAATCCTTGACTGTTGGAACTGGACTGAGCAGACGGCCACCCGGGGTAGTTTTCTAGTTTTTCTTCTAACTCGGGATGCTGGTGGTTATGTTGTTGAGCCATAGACTGTGAGATAGAGGAGAACGTGTGTGTGCCACCTCCAGACAGCGTCCTTTAAGGATGAACTAGGCCCTCCTCTTGCTGACTGGAACACTGGAGCTGCCGTAGTCTCTAGACAGAAGATGATTTGTCAGACTTGTCAGAGAGGCACAAACAGAAAGGATCCAAGACCTGGATTCCCAGATGCACAGTTTAGACCTGAAAACAAAATCAAGTTCGAACTCATTTAAGCTACCAGTAGCTTTGCTGTTTTGTTAATGGTGGGAACCTCATTTTAAGAAATACAGTACTCACTGATAAGAAAGTGAGTTTAAAATATATTTTTCAGAAAAAAGTAGGTTTGATACTGTTGTAAATGTTGTCAGGTACTGTCCAGTCGGTCTGGCTGACGGTGAGCGTAGGTACGACAGAAGGAAACACTGCTCCGTCCCGCACCATCCTCCCAATCGTGGCTGTGTTGCAGCATATTGTGGCGCCAATATGTCAGTCTTCTCGAAGATCTGGCTTTTGTTCGCTGACCCTCTGCTTTGCCAACCATGATGTCCTTCCCCAGGGACTTGGCCCTCCTGATAACAGGTCTAAAGTCTGTGAGATTAAGTCTGGCCATTCCCTTCCAAAGATATTCTGGCTGTGTTTCCTCTAAGACATGTTTGTTCGTTCTGCAATTCATGTACTTCAATTTTCTTTTATCCTTTGTCAACACCATCATTCAAATGAATCACAATTCTTCCCTATTTCCCCTTGTTCTTTGGCAAGCTTTCCCAGGTGTGTGAGGGAATGCAAATACCTCGACGTGAGTCAGGTGCCTCCAGTCCTCCGAGTGACAGCTTTACTTGTTAACACTTTGAAGAGGTCTTTTGCAACGTCATAGATCACTTGCCTTCCTGACTGTCATGTCCCTGGGCGTGGATTGTGCATCAAGTACAATGAAATCCTCACCTGAATATGTTCTCCCTTTAGCATGATGTCACTTATCAGTCCCACGGTAATGACTCTTGTTTTCTTTATTTTGAGGTGTAAGCCATACAGCAGCCTGTAGTTTTTGAACTTCCTCAGTAAGTGCATCCGCTTCTCCTCACTTTCAACAGCAAGGCTGTGTCGTCTGCATATTGCAGGTTTTGAATGGGCCTTCCTCCAATGCTGATATCACCTTCTTCTCCATTAGGTCCAGCATCTTGGATTGTTTGCTTAGCATACAGATTGACTACGTATTGTGAAAGTTTCACAACAACATTCGTTGTGAATCACAAAAGAATTCAACCCTGACACACACCTTTCCTGGTTTTAAACCATTCAGCATGCCCTTGTTTGTTCCAAGCACCGATTCTTAGTCTACTTAGGCACAAGTCTCTGCATAAGCACAACGAAGTGTTCTGAGATTCCTATTCTTGGCAACTTTTATCCAGAGTTTATGAATGATCCACACAATGCCTTTGCATAGTTAATAAAACACAGGTAAACCTCTCCAGTTTCTACAGAAGGACATTGTGCTTGGTAGAGTGGAGGGGAATTAAAAAAGAGTAAGACCCTCATTGAGGTAGATTGACACAGGGGCTTCTACAGTGGGTTTGGGGATAGGAGCAATTGTGAGAATGGTGCAAGACCAGGCCATGTTTCGTATTGCTGTCGCAGGGCTCCTATGGGTCGGAACTGACTTGATGGTACTTAACAAAAACAAACTTATTTCCAGTATTCTCTGTTTTCAATAAAGATTTATCTAATACCAACAATGACCTCTCTTATTCCATGTCCTCTTCTGAATCTAGCTTGTGTTTCTGGCACTTTCCTATCAGTGTTCACTGTATGTTGGTAAACAACTCTGTGTGTGTGTGTGTGTGTGTGTTTGAGTGCATATTAAATATTAGAGAAAAATGTAATTATTAGCAGGGCTACAATGAAAACTTTTCCTTTTGCTTTTATAGATTATCTGAGTCGTATTACAATCACAGATTTTGCATACTTATGAAAAAGATGAAGCTGTGTCCACTTTAAAAACATACAATAAAAATTTCAATGGGCTTACTAGGAGTCATGACTCAAAGGGTTGAAACACTTATTTGGTAAAGAAACAAATAGTTTCTCTTGAGAAATGCAATGGGGTCTGGGTGGAGCCGCACGTTCTTTTTTGGTATCTGGCTATTCTGGGATTTTGCATCCTCTGTCTAGTCTTGAGGAGAAAGTGCAAGAACTGGGGAGAGTTCTTTCATGAGAGCTGGAAAAATGAGTTCTCTTCAAGAAGCACATTTGTCTGTTTTTTTTAATTTCTTGCACTTCTAAGTACTGGATCTAAAGGTGGCCATTAAAGACAATGGGGAAGAAGGGCGGGAGACATAAAGGAGAAGTTGCTTTCGACAGAATTGCACATCAAGAGTGTGTTGAAACCCTAGCTTTGTGTTACAATCTTTTCCCTTCATTCTGCCTGGGTACCCTAGGTCACAGTGACACAGAAGTGGCTCGTGACAGCACAAGAAATGTGCACTACTTGTGTTTGTCCTCTGGTTTCTTGAGGCTGTGAAACAAGCTACACTTTATTGTGCTGAGTGCGAATTATGATCTTCATCTTTTAAATGACTGGTCAGATCAAGTGTTTATAAAGTGGAAAGAGAGAGGTAAAATAGAAAATGTTCAAGATGATTAAAGTCAAGCGATCAATAAATTCCAATATAGATGTCAAAATCCCTTTATAATTCTGTAAAGCTGTGACATTCTACCAGATACTAAAATTCATCGGTGCCGCACCACACGTTGCCATATGCAAGTCTATGGATTTTACGTGTTTGGGGGATGTGTGCTAAACCTCTTACTAGGAAGGTCAGAACCCAACCTTGAGCACGTTTAAACCCAAGAAAAATTCGGTGTTATTGCAATGATGTTGAGAATCCAGTTGTTGTTGTTTCATAAAGAAATGAATAAAGGCATCAGACAATGACAATAGCAGTCATTCAGATTTCCATCAGGGAGCCCTGGTGGCACCACAGCCAAGCACTCGGCTGCTTGCCGAACCCGGGGGTTTACACTCACCAGGGGCTCCGTGGGAGAGACGGATGTGGCGGGCTGCTCTGATAAAGGTTTCAGACTGGGAAATGCTCGGGGACGATTTTTTTTTTTTTCCCTATGGGTTGTGATGAGTCGGAACCACCTAGATGGCATTCAACACGGTGAAAACGTTCTCAGAAAGAATGTAACAAATCTTATCTTCCATCAGTCCGTAGAATTGTGGCCATATCTCATGTCTTTTATTGTTAATGAGCCTGATTAGGTAGCTTCGTCTTTGTCCCCAGCATCTTTTGCTCATTTGGGGTTTTCACTTTAAAAGCGCGATCCTTAAGTGTCACATTTCTAGTTGTTCTTTCCCTTCCTAAGCCACATCTCCATTTAATTCAGTCCCTTGAAGAGAGTCAGCACCGCTGCTGAGGATAAAGTAGAGTCAACCATTTAGTTTTGTAATTGGTCCATTTTAATGCCACAGGTGAGCTCAATGTTCATATACTTACATAATCTTTCATGGCATGTTGGTTGTCTATACTTTACAGTCAAGAAAAAGGAAGAAAAAAGAAAGGGAGGGACATAGAAAAGGAAAGAACGGAAATTAAGAAAAGGGAAGGGAAGGAAGGAAAGGAAGGAAGGATTGAAGTTGAAGAGCAAGAGAAGAGTGGCAAAAAGGGAGAGAGAAAGGAGTACAGGATAGAGGCAGGAAGCTGAGGCGAACAAGTAGACAAAGAATCGCAGAAGTGGCTTTGCAGCCAGGAGTGCCTCCTCACATTGACATCGACTGACCTGTAACCTCAAACTCAATTTGGACACATGTTCAGATCTGTAGCATAAAACACACACACACACAAAGAATAACTCAAAATGGTTTTATTCACAACAGGATTTTTCCCCCTAAATCACAGAAGTAAATTTTTGTAACAGTTTTATGAAACTTTTTAATTTTAAAATCCTTTTCATGGGAAAACAAACCAATATTCTTGCCTCTTGAATAATTTGGGTTAGCAAATCTGCACCGATATTGAAAGGGCATTTGTGCTGACTTAAGAAAACACTCTCCATATTTGGGCCTTTAAATTTTTTGCTAAGTTTGCAAGTCCAGAGCAGATCAAGAGTAAGAACTGTCCTCGGGTGTTTGTTGGTTTTTCCTTAGTTTATATGTATCCAGCTGGTTTCTGAGCTCTTCGTGTAAATATCCAGTTCTTCACATAATCAGATTCCATGTTACCTTGTTATGAAATCATTCTGGTCAAACTTTGATGCTTCACTAATTTTTCCCAAACAGTATACTTGGATTTAAATAACAATAAGAAGGTTGCTATGTCTCCACTGAATACCACTGGTAATGTGGTAAAACACACATATTTGAGTAATTAATGACACACAGGGCTGTAGGAGGACTAGAAGCACATTGAAAAGGAAAAGATACGCTATTTAGTATTAAAATGACTGAATTACAAAAATTATATTACAAATCTTTATTTCAAACTCCTACTTTCTGAAACTGTTACTAGTAGATATGTTTGCTTGACTGGTCCTTTAAAAACAGGTGAGCTGAAATTTAGGCGTTTGAGACCCTGGTATCTATTATTTTCCCACATGGCTAGATGAAAGTAAAGATTAAGCGATATTCTTCGGTGATCTGGGAGCCAGGGAATAAAACATCACAATGATCTCCTCAACTACCCCAAATGGCTTATTTAGTGTCTGATCAAGATAAATGACACAAGGCAGCTGTAAAAAGAATTCCCACTAGCCACTGACCCCAAAACGACAGTGCCATTTTTCATGTTCAGAAAAGTATCAAAATCAATTTAAAATAACACCAAATCTTCAAAGTTATTATGAAGTGTTCTAAAGTCTGCTCCAGGGTATATTATTTTAACCAAAGTTAACTTTTTTTTGAGATTTAAATACATTAACCCATTCTAATTTTGACAGAATTTTTATGGCTGTTAGACTTGCGTCTGTTTTCTTATAGGCTTACTGTTTCCCCAAGGAGCCCTAAAGGTACAGTGGTTAAGTACCCAAAGGTCAGTGGTTGGAACCCAGCAGCCACTTTGAAGAAGAAAGATGTGGCTCTGCTTCCATCAAGAGTATAGCCTTAGAAGCACTATGGGACAATTCCAGTCTGTTTTATAGGGCCACTATGAATTGGAATTGACTGATGGCAATTTTGTTGTTGTTTTGTTGTTCTTCTTTTACTGTATCCAGAACACCTAGGACAGGCCTTGATACATCGTAGGTTATGAGTAAACATTGTTGAATAAATGAATGAAGAAGTGAACGAATGAGATGCTGAGACTATATTTACTCATGTGAAAACTTGGATATAAAAATTATATTACACAGAAAATAGACAAATCTATGGAACTAACTCTATACACAATATTATTCAGGCATAATGATAACTCTTTTACATGCAATATGTAACAAACAAAATAGTCCTATAGGATATGAAACTTGTTCACCTTGGGTGACCCTGCTGGTATTTGAAATACCCTGGCACAACTTCAAACCCAACAGCAACCTGGAAGCCAGTACAGTATGGAAAACTGAAAAACAAGTAGTCGTTCATTTATATATGTACAAAGGTAACTAAAATAGTACTGTTATAAAACCACAGAAACTTTTATTAAACAAAAATATCAAACTGGTACAGTATTATTATCAACGTATCCTCCATCTACGCCCATGGACGTCTGATGCTGGAGTTTGCATCCCTCTAACCCTTCCCTAAAGAATTCTATGTTCCTGGATTTACAGCTGATAGTGACCCTGTAGAACAAGGTAGAATTTCCCCTGTGAGTTTCTGAGACCGTCGCTCTCTACAGGAATAGAAAGCCTCATCTTGGTGGTTTTGAACTGCTTACCTTATGGTTAATAGGACATCATGTGACCACTATGCCACCAGGGCCCTTCTTCTGATGGGAAGAGCTCCCCAGACTTATGAAAGGAGTTTAATTATTGGTCAGCCAAGAAGCATAACAACTGGAGGCTATTTTGTGAATATCATGTTGACACACTTAGAACATACAAGTTAATGTAAAGACAAAAAATCCTAATAATTTGATTCAGTATTATATCACTGTATTTTAAAAGAAAAAGCTAGATAAAAAGCCAAAGTTAAGACATAACTACTTTAAGATTTCTAAGATCTGTATAATTCTGTGACTTTATTCTCTAAGGTTTATCTTAGAACATTTTAGTTGTTGTTGTCTGTTTTATCATCAGCCTGGCCCTTTCTCCAAACAAAACAAAATAAAAACTAGCCTCAAAGAAGCACACAAAGAAACATTACATTGTTTGTTTCTAAACAAAAAGATTTCCCCTTCGGTCATTCAGGACAATGGCTAGCTCAATGGTTCTTAATTTTAAAATCATGTTGCTCATTAATTGCTTATAAAATGCTTTGAGAACGAGAACTTAATTTATGAAAGAATCTGATGGATACGGATCTGAACTCAACTCAAGTCTTCCAAGTTCAGTAGGCAACTCTTCTCCTGCCTATCCCCTTCCCCACCTTTGATTTTTGCTTTAATCCTGCGGAGTCATGAAGCCGATACAGACTCGGCAATGGGGCACGTCAATGCGATAACCATCAGCCCCACCTTGACAAGTTCTTTTTGAGTCATACCCAGGTTGCCTTCAGTCACATTCATGATCGCTACTGCTTCATGATTTGCTCTTGTTAGAAGTCTACGGGCAGTTAATTGGCCTTTGAAATGGAGAGAAAAGAACAGATAAACTCTGACCAGTAATTGCATTCTTACCTTCATGAGAGATACTGCCTACTACTTTGATAAAGTGTCTGGTGGGGGGAATAAAAGGCAAGAAACATCCTTTTGAATATTAATCATTAACTGTCGCTACAGGATTTGGGGGAGAAAATAAGAAAATGTGTTTGTGTGGAATTTTATTATATCCACCCCATTGCCAGCTCACCACAATCTTCATTCACGGTGCGTTGTCTTTCCTCACAATCACGCCAGCAAACAGCCTCGGACCTCCCACTGTGCTACATGGGTATTCAAAGATGCGGCAAAGTCCAAGTGGGTTGGGATCACAAGAAACTGAGCCCAGATGAATTGGAACTTATGAAAATGTAACTCAGTGTGGGAATCAGACACTGTCACCTGCACCCACACCTCACCTCCCGATTGCCTTGTGAGTGCTTGAAGCCATTTAAAGTGTTCTTTCCTTGTGTGTCTAAAAGGAGAACCAAGAGGCTGTTCTTGCCCTCTGAGGGGGATTGGAGACACTACCAACACTCTAAGTAGGATTGTAGCAAAGAAAAGCTTGCTGACTGCCTGCTAGGAAGAGAGAGACATGAATGAAGGTCCCTGGCATAGAAAAGGGGCACTAATAGACCAGGGATGTGAACAGGCTGGCCATCATGCAGAGGGCAGGGCAAGTGAATTGTTGCAGATTCAGTTAGGTTAAAATTTAACACCGTATCATTTGATCTCCCTTTTGACCCATTTTAAAGTTATTCTGGTATGTGATATTTTCTGCTTTCTGATTGAGCTCTTTCTTTGTTTTAGCTTTTTGTTGTGCTGCTGGATTTTTGCTTGTTTCTTTTCTTTGTTTTTCTGTATGTGAAAGCCAAGACGAGCAGATCCCCAGAGACAGTTTTGGGATCCATGGTGTCTTGGGAGTATGGCAGGGGAAGTTGGAAGAAAATGGGGAGCTAAAAGCAATGAATGCAGGAAAGAACTAAAATTGATGGTGGTAATGAATGTACAGCTCTTTTTGATGTGATTGAATTATTGAACTGTATGATATGTGGATTATGTGCCAATAAAACTGTCAAAAGGACAGGGGTAAGAGTTACAAATATTATAATTAAATCCTAACTATAAAAAATAGTAATAACAGCTAAAATTAATTTGGCATGTACCATGAGCTAGATATTATCTTGAATGCTTTCTAAGTATTAACTTGATTAATCCTCAAAGCAATTCTATGATGCAAGGTAGTACTTTCCTGTCTTAAATAAAGAAGACGGTCAGAGAGATTAATCGAGTAGCTGAATCACCCAGTTACTAAGAGTTCAGGAGGGATCAGGAGAGTTTACCTGACACCAGCATGTGAGTCTCTGAGGGGTCGCAGGTTCATCTGTGAGGGGCAGCAGGTACATCAGCTGGTCCCGTCATCTCTAATGGAAGAAGCATCAACTTGACAGCTTGCTGTTTCCATCTTCAGTGAAAGGTTGCCTGGCATTAGCCAAAGAGGGTTTGTTAGAGACCAGCACATTGTTTCTATCCATAGTTAGAGACCCAGCACATTGTTTCTACCCATAGCCAAAATGTCAAGAAGGCTGAAAAATATGGCTCAGGGTTAGTCCAGAGTTTTGAACTAGTTCACTCAGGTTCAAACCCTGCTGAGAATTTGCATTTCCACCCCAAGTACACGGAATCAAAATCTACATTTTAACAAGATTCTTATAGCTAAGAATCTCTGGGGATGTGGGGTAGACTGTAAAATCTCAGCAGAGGGGCTGACCAGAATACACTGGTTCATAGCTCTGTGTTTTTCCCTCATAGAAAACAAAACATTGGTGATTGCTGGTCTGTTTACTACACGAACTCTAACAAAATTGTCCACACTACTCTTTTTTTTAATCGTTTTATTAGGGACTCATACAACTCTTATCACAATCCATACATACATCAATTGTGTAAAGCACATTTGTACATGCATTGCCCTCATCATTCTCAAAACATTTCCTCTCCACTTAAGCCCCGGCTTTAGGTCCTCATTTT
>NW_022111373.1:66890515-66908462 GCF_000313985.2 Echinops telfairi | reverse complement strand
AGTGCGGAGTGGAGACCCAAAGCCCATTTATAGGCCACTGGAGATCCACACAATTTTTATGTGCTCTGTTTTGAGTGTGGTGCAAATGGCCAGACTTGGTGGAAAACGGAAAGGTTGGAGTCCACTTAGAGGCTCCTCAAAAGAAAGACTTGACTGTCCAAAAACCCAGGCATTGAAAACTCAACAGATGACAGTTCTACTGTGACCAACATGAGGTTTCCGTGAGTCATAATCTAACTGATGACAACTGTTTATATCTATGTGTTAGGGTTTATAGATATCTATTAACTTAAGACACAACCTGGGGAACTAAGGGAGAAAATCTCAGCACAAAGTAGCTTGAAGGACTGGCATCTGTTCTCTGACTTCTGTGATCAGCTTATGAACCTGCTCCTGGCTTTAAAGTCACTTCCCCTTCAGCTCTGGTATTTATCCCTTGGACTTTTGTCAATAATATGATCTTATGGTAAACTTCCTGTTTGTACTTGAGCATAGATTTCTTTATCTGCTCAACATTGTCTCAGCAAAGAGAACTGCTCAAAACTATGCAAATATTTCTTGATGTAATCTATTAAAAACAAAACCAGGACTATTATGTTAGACAGGGTTCTCTAGAGAAGCAAAACCCGGACACTTGTGATTTTATATATATTTATATAGATAGAGAAATATACAACATACAAAATAAACAGCTTATTAGTCTGTAGAGCAGTACAAATGGCTCAGTGCAACTCACTTCCATGAGATAGCTAATACACTGGCAGTCCTTCAAATCCTGAGGGCTGCCAGGTGCAAGTCAGGAAGCAGACAGCTGATTCCTCTGTAGAGCAATTCAGGGAATCTGGCCACAGGCAGCAAACAGCAAGGCAGGTCACTTACAGTCAGCCAGATGACAGAGTCCAACAGCCCCCAGCTCAAGTGATGTATACTCCAGTAGCATGGTGAAGCAGGACTTGAAGGAACTTCAACCTACAGCAACTCAGCCCATGGGTTAGGTGTTCCACATATAGTGTAGCTTGCAAGTTGAGGCAGAGAACCAGCTAAGGCAGCTGCACACTGGTCTGATCATCAAAGAGCAAGAGACAAGAAAGGCAAGGCTCACTGAACCATTTATCTCTCCACCTTCAATTAATCCCACATGTGTTCATTGGCCAGGTTGGCACAATAAACCTACCTATCACAACTATTTCTTAAGACACTTGTCTACTCAACAACTTTATGAAATGCTGAGATATGAAAATATAAGATACTCTGGGACCATAGTTTTCAATAACAGGTCTGTCTTCTGAGGTACCTCTGGGAGGGTTACTAAAGGTCTCAGTCCTGAAAACCCTTGGGGTTGAGTCAAAACCAACTCAGTGGCAACTAATAACAACACAACAACAATACAGGCTGTACCTGAGTGAAGAAAGGGCACAAGAGCCACCTTGGACCTCCTCTAACTACACAAAGGAGAAGAAGCCAACTTCATACAAAGTCAAGGCAGATTGCCACAAAGCCAGTCAGATGCACCTGTATCCTCCCTTCTTCATGACCCTATTCTGACACAAGCTATCACTCCCAGGGCACTCTACTTTTTTGCTGGGTTCCATAATTTGTTGCAATGGCCATTGACAACTCACGATCTTCATGATTGTAGGGCTTCCTAGGGGTGCTAACAGGAAGAGATACATATATGTGCTCATTCAACAAAAGATAACCCAATAGAATGCTCAAACTATTGAACAATATCATTGATAACACCTGCAAGCAAAATTTTGCTAAAGCTCATCCAAGAAGGGTTGCAGCAGGACATTAACAGGGAGCCACCAGAGGTGCAGGTAGGAATGAGAAGAGGATGTGGAGCAAGGTGCTATCATTGCTGATGTCCAATGGGTCTTGGCTCCAAGCAGAGAAGATCAGAAAGATGTTTATTTGTATTTCAGTGACAAGGCCAAGGCACTCAACTGTGTGCATCATAACACATTATGGATAACCTTGAGGAGAATAGGAATTCCAGAACACTTGATTATGCTCCTATGTGGAATTTGTACATGAATCAAGAGGCAATTTTGTGAATAGAACAAGGGAATGCTGCATGGCTAAAATCAGGAAAGGCATGTATCAGGGTTGCATCTTGTTGCTATATTTCTTCAATCTGTGTGCTTAGCAAATCATCCGAGAAGCTGGATTATATGAAGAAGACTGTGGCATCAGGATTGGAGGAAGGCTTATTAAAACCCGCAATATGCAGATGATACAACCTTGCTTGCTGAAAGTGAGAAGGACTTGAGGTACTTGCTGATGAAGCTCCAGGATGACAGTCTTCTGTTTGGATGACAATTCAATGTAAAGAAGATCAAAATCCTTACCACTGGACCAATAGGTAACATCACGATCAATGGTGAAAAGGTTGAAGTGGTCCAGGATTTGTCTTGCTTGGCTCCACAATCAGTGGTCATGGGAGCAGCAGTCAAGAGAACAGGAGATGTGTTACAGTCGGTAATTCTGCTGCACAAGACCTCTTTAGAGTATTGCAGAAGGATGTTACTTTGAGGACTAAGGTTTGCCTGAACCAAGCCATGATATTTTCCATTGTCTCATATACATGTGAAAAATGGATAGAGTTACAGTCTCAGAAACACACAGGGTCAGTTTTAAGCATAGGGTCACTATGAATCAGGGTAATAGTGGCCATTGTTAGTGCTTCCTTTGAAAACAATCCACCAGGCTTTAGTGATTAAAAAAAAATCACATATCTCATAATCAACAATTGACAATCGTAGCCAGGGTTAGGAGCTTAGGTTCTGGAGACTTGGGTTTTATTACGTGTGTGTTCTTTAGCAAGTCATTTACCCTTCTGTGACTCAGTTTTCTCAACTACAAAAATGCAGATAATAATAGTACGAAACCTCGTAGGGTTGAAGGAACCCTTATGGGTAAAACATTGTTTGCTAACTGCAAGGTTAGCTGTTCAAACTCAAAAGCCACTCTGTGAAAAAAATGAGGCTGTCTGTTTCTGTAAAGATTTACTGTCTCAGAAAGCCAAAGGAGAAATGTTACTGTGGCATATAGATTTACTGTGAATCAGAATCAAGTCAATGGTAGTGGGTTTGCTTTTTATTTGGGACTACTAAAATAATTAATTGTATTTAATCCTCACAACATTATGAGGTGGTTGTTGTGTTGTGCTATCGAGTCAATTCCGACCCATAGCAACCTACATACAGCAGAACGAAACACTGCCCTGTCCTGTGCCATTGCCACAATCTCTGTGCCTGAGCCCAATATCGTAGCCACTGTGCCCACCCATCTCATTGAGGGCCTTCCTTTCCCTCCCTGCCCTTCCACCATAGCTACCACGATGTCCTTCTCCAGGGAGTGGTCTCTCCTGACAAGTCCAAAGTGTAAGACGAAGTCTTGCCTCCTTGTCTGTAAGGAGCACTCTGACTGTATTTCTTCCAAGATGGCCTGGTTTATCCTTTTAGCAGTCCATGGTGCTTCCCAGGTTCTTCTGCAGCATCATTTGTCTGTCAGTTTGTCATCCTGCGATACCCTGTGTGTTGCTGGGATGCTGGAAGCTGTATCACTGGTGTTGCGAATGCTAGCAGGGCCATCCAAAGTGAAAAGGGTTTTAGTGGATCTTCCAGACAAGAACAGCCAGCCAAGGACTGAGCTCCCCACTTTGGAGGAAGTAGCCAAATAAGTAGCCACTGAAAACCTTACGTTATGTGTATCTTTGAAACATGGCCAGAGACTGCAGGTCTAATGAGTGGAAGCAGAATAAGGTTGTTACAATTATTATATATTGAAATGGCATGTAGAGTTTTGTTTGACATATACTAAGTGATCAAATATTAGCTACTATTCTATTATTATTACACCTTCTGATCAAGAAATCTGTTTGGATTTTCAGATAAAAATCAAACATAGTTTTTTGCTCTGAGATAGTTGAAAATCATACCCTTGGACCATGGTCCAGAAAAAGATGTTGGAATGAGGATTAGCTGTCAATACATCCAGCAGACAAGAGTCACTTGCCTTACAGCCTTGTTCTCAACCTTTGTTCTCTTGCTGTTTTCCTTTCTTTCATCCAAGAAATGCATCTTGGAGCTTCTAATGTGCTGATATATTAGCCCCACCACTTAATGGCTATGTTCATTAGAACAAATTTCATCGGCTCTCTGAACCTGATTTTATTCATCTCAAAATGGAGATGATAATAAAAATTTCCATCAGTTTAGTAAATAGTATATTAAACCAGATAGAAAATTAAGCCAGTTATAAAGAGCTCACCCTATCATAAACTCTCAATGAAGGAATTCTCATTCTTAGAAAAATTAACATGAAGAGACCTCTCACCTGAGATACTGTTTTTTTATCTAGAGTTTTCCAAGCTATAGTTCCTGATTTATTGTAAAGAGTGAAGGTAATTTTCAAAGCAATGTCAACATTTAAAACACACACATTTTTAAAAATAGAATAGGATAATATAGAATGTATTAGGATAGAATTGTATATATCCAAGGGCATCCCAAGTACTGAAATATTCATTTCACTTGTACGTAGTAGGGGCTTATGTGCAGTAACATATTTCTTACTAGATTTGCTGTCAAAAAAGCATGAAAGCTTTAATAGTGTATAGACAGTGTTAAGGTAGCCACTTCAATTTCCCCAAAGCATATGACTTGTGTTTATTATGAAGCTACATTGAAGAAATAACTTTACCAACATGTGGCAGAAATAGCACATACAGGATCTTTAACTCAGTCAGTATTTATCCTATCGTGCTCAGTGTTTGAGTGGAGGGGGTTAAAACTATTGGTTCAAAATTATATACCAGGGTTATTGATACTATGTATTTTCTCCATTACGTTTATTCACTGTTATCCTGTAAAACCAAGAAGCCATTGGTAATGGAGACAAAAAATATAGACGCATTCTACCTTTGCATTTGAGTCCCTCCTCCTTGCTGAGGTGAAATCCCATATTGCTTGTGGTTTCCCTGCACGGACCGATAGAGACAAAGGGGAACAAAGCTGTCACCAATTGCTCGAGACACTGGGTGAATAATTGCCATCTTCTCCCGAGAGCCCTTTGCCTTAAAAGCCTTCAACTTTACAGTTTCTTGGGCACGTGGGCCTCCTGTCTCTTTTTCCAAATGAGGGGTCCTCAGCAGAGCTGCCACGCTGGGCACTAATGAATTCTCTGAGACTAATCCACACCGTAATGAGAGTTGGAATGTGTCACTCACTCTCCCAGGAGGTAACAGTTCACACACTGTTACGTCACCTTATTAAAATAGCTTATTAGCTGGGTTGCTTGTCTGCTACTATTCATTAAGAAGGTGTGACCAAAGAGACAGGGATTTGAGCAAATGAGACCATTTGATTTTTATTGTTCTCCGTGTCATTTGTATGAGTGGATGCACGCCCTCTTAGTAAATGTAAACTTTTATACACATCCTTGGTATCCTAGGAAAATATCACACACAAAAGGAAAGAGAGAAAACTATGACTTCTCAACAATTAGATTTTTTTTAAAAAATGAGCTAGCAGTCTCTACCCTATTCAAATTATGTTTATTCCATTCTCTACTTTTGTCTCCCCTCCAAAATATTTTTGTTTTACTAGTGGATTTCATGAGAGCCATAAGTTACTATGCCACGAAGCTACTGATAGATGATTCTGAGTGCTAAATTGGGTGTGGAGAGGTAAATTTAGAGGAATTAACAGGGAGTGGGATGCAATTTTTAATCACACATCCACCAAATTTTATAAAAGTTTCTTTGCTTACTCTCTCTCTCTTTTTGAGGGGCGGGGGTCAATTTATTGTATTCTGGTAAGAACTTGGGTGGCACTTTGGTTAAAAAAACCAGGTTTCTAACCAAAAGATCAAGGGTTGAGCCCAGCAGCTGCTCCACAGAAGAAAAGATCAAACCTTTTGGGCTGGCTCTACTGTGTCCTATTGATGTGCTCAAAGTCAAAATCAACTTGAAAATGATGGCCATTTTGTTTTGGTTTGTAAGACAGTGGACTTTGATTTTTATACCCCTTTGATTTTATTGGGCCCATTCCAACTCATAGCGACCCTATAGAGAGTTTCTGAGGTTTAATTGTTATAGATAGCCTCAACTTTCTCCCACTGATCAGCGGGTGGGTTGAATGGCTGACCTTGGGGTTAGCTTACCCAACACCGCTTTCAGAGCTCATTTGACCATGGATAGAACCACCCACTGCTAGCGAGTAATTCCTACTCATGGGTGAGCACACAGCGCAAAGCAGCAATGGCTCCCTGGGGTTTCTGAGGCTGTAGATTGTTATGGGAGTAGAAAGCCTCCTCTTTCTTCTGTGGAGCGGCTGGTGAGTTTGAACTTGCAGTTAGCAAACCTACATGTATCCCAGTACACACCAGGGACCTTATATAGGGGTTACTCAAATCTTTTGAAAGTTAGCTGATCTTAAGATGAATTTTTTTAGCTTCCCCCCCTTACTTCCTCTGTAAGATGAGAAAAAAATGTAACTTGTTTTATTCTTAAGTCTGTTGAGAGTATTAAATGTGCTCAGAAAAGTGTTTAGTTCACAATAAACACTTTAAGGATTAGGGTGTGGCTGACCCAAGCCATGGTTTTTTCCATTGCCTCATATGCATGTGAAAGTTGGGCATTAATTAAAGAAGGCCAAAGAAGAATGGATGCATTTGAATTGTGGGTCTGGAGGAGAATACTGAAAGTACCATGGACTGCTGGAAGGACAAACGGGTCTGTCTTGCAGCAGACAGATGACTCCTTCGAGGCAAGGATGAGGAGACTTCATTTCACATACTTAGAACATGTTTTCAGGAGCGACCGGTTCATGGAGAAGGTGATCATGCTTGGCCAAGTGGAGGGGCAGCGAAAGGGCGGAAGGCCCTGGACGAGATGAATTGACATCGTGGCTGCAGACACGGCCTCAGGCCTGGGAACCATTATGCGGATGGCGCAGGACCCTGTCCTGTTTCGTGCTGTTGTGCGCAGGGTCGCTATGGGCGGGAACTGACTCGTGGGCACCTTATAGGCACACTGGCAGAATTTAACAATATTACTATTATCATCGAATCCCTAGCCTACTCCAAAGGGAAACAATATCAGAAAGGGATTTGGTTTCCATTTTTACATTAGGAGACATTTTTATTTTACTTTTGACATTTAATGGAACTGTTAGGAAGCTGCACTATAAAAACATGTGAAGAAACATTAACCCTTTCACGCACTCCGCACTCCCGTCAACTTCCTTAAAGTTCGTCAACCACTCTGCACTAAGTTCTCCCCTGCAGCACTCGTGTTGAGTGGTTTCAAGTTCATGCCGTTAGCTTCTGTAGCTCGTCCAGCTTGATTTTCTTCATACTACCCACTTCACTGTGCTCTTCTGAGGTGGCATTAAATGAAATAAACTGTATTTATAGCATGTGCGTGTACTCAATAAGCTCCAATTATTGCGATTATTATTACTCCTAAAGCCCCTGGTCTACCCTTCAAAAGATATTATTTTCTTCATTGATTTGATGTGTTATGTAGATAAAGGCTGTGCCTTTTCTATCATTACCTGATTTGTAAAAGCCTGGCATCCATAGGGCTGCCTGGAAGTAGACTGGTTATCAAACAGAGATTCTCCAAGGAGACCATGCCATTCTTAAGTGCAACCCGTAACTCGTCTCCTTAGTCCAGACCACTGTACAAAGCAGCCTGCGTGACTGTCCTATTTGCTTTATCATTAGATTGTCAATTGGGTTCAGTGCTATTTGAATAAAAATGTCAATTAACATTTTGAATTCACAATATTTACGCCAACAAAACTACCATTAGTCTCTTAAAAGGCATTCTGAATGAAAAGAATCATCCAGCTAACCCACGACAGAGGCGTACTGGGGGCCATTGAAGCTATTCGATGCCATCACGTCCGTTCCGACCCCTGAGGATCCACGAAAAACTGCCAGGCTCTGCACCATCCTCACAACTGTGGTGAGGCTTGAGCCCATTGCCGCAGCCACTGAGTCAATCCATCTTGTCGAGGGTCTGCCTCTTTTTCACGGCCCCTCCGCTTTAGCGACCATGATCGCCTTCTCCAGAGACTGGGCTCCCTTGACAGCCTATCCAAAGCACACGAGACAAAGGCTTGCCGTCTTTGTTTCCAAGAATCTTTCTAGCAACAATTCTTCCAGAATAGATCGGCTTGTTCTTCAGGTAGTCCGTGGTGTTTTTACTGTGTTCCCCTTGTGGCATAAGTCAAATGCATCTAGTATTCTTCCAGGCTTCCTTATTCATTTGCCAACTTTCACATGCAAAGGACGCAACTGAGAAATACCATGACTTAGGTGAGGTGCAGCTTAGTCCTCAAATTGACATTTTTGTTCTTCAACACTTTTTTTTAACTTTTGTGCACCTGGGGAAATAAAGGTTCCAGTTTATTTTGTATTATTCAGCATCAAGCAAAATGTATGAACAACTGACAAAATCATACCCAAATCCTATTTAAAGCAAGCTGAAATCTTTTTGCCATTAGTGTAACGATGTCCTGAGTTTTATAACTCACTGGCGCATACACAATGAGGTGTTAGGTGTTCATCATTTTGTATGAAATATGTCTCTCGAAACAGTCTGGTTACAAGTAACTTCTTAATAAGACACTTGAAAATACAAAAGGAACTGTTCATTTTCATTTGTCTTGTTAATCTGACACACTGAGTAGATAGCTAAACTCTCTGGAAGCAAATATTTTAATTAATAAGAAGAAATCCTTCTGTGCTCTGTACCATATGTCTAACACGGTCCTACGTTGTCGTACATATGATGCCATTTCATTCTCACACTAACTCTGTGATATGAGTACTATTTTATGTCTTTGTGTTAGATGTGAGAAAGCTGAACCAAAGCACTGTCGCTGGCTGAGGGTGGCGCAGGAGAAAGTAGAAGCTGGCACAGGAGAAACAGGACTCACGGGTCAAATTTTTTTTTACACCCAAATTTCATCTGTTGAAAATCATTACTTGGTCCAGGCTTTTCATGCTTACAAAAAATCCAGCTTGTGACACATCAGCTGTTGATGTGTCAAGACCCCTGTCTTGAAATACTCAGCAAGTCACTGAGTGGCATGGATGGTTAAGTGTTCTCTTATAAACAGAAAGATTCTTGATTTAAACCCATGCAGAGGCGCCCTGGTGGGATGATGGCTAGTCACGTGGCTGCTATCTAAAATAGTGGTGGTTTTATGGGACAAAGACAGGGCAATCTCCTCTCCGAAAGATCACTCAAAATACTCCAAGTACTGCCAGCGAGTTGATTCCAACTCACATTCTAGAAAACCCTACAGGACAGTTCAGTTCTATCACATGAAGTTGCTGTAAGTCGAAAGCAACGGAATGGCACCTAGCAGCAACAAGAAGCTCATTGGGAGAAAGGTCGGGTGATCTGCTTCTGAAAGATCACAATCCTGCAAACTCAAAGGAAAGCAGTCCTCCTCTGCACATATGGGGTCACAGTGCATAAAACGCGCTGATTGGTTGCTTAAGTGATAATTATAACCAGGGAAAATAAACACCGCCCCTGAGGCCTGATTTCTTTGAAACTAAGCTAGATTTCTTTCCTGTGAAGGTGGTTTAGCTAGTTTGCACAACTAGCTTTTATAAGGCAAGTAAGAAGAGATCATTTTTAAATTTCTAACTCAAAATTGAGCTATTTGGTGATTTCTTGAGGTAGCACAGTGACTACGTCAGGTCAAAACCAAAGCAATACTATAGCGAGAAAAATTGTTCCAGGGACAGTGGGCTGACTCTCTAATACGTAACAGCCTTGTCGTTTGGGAAGTCGCCCTAATTCTAGAGAGACCTCTTGATTCAACTATGCCGATTACAGTCATGCATTATTCTTACCAGGATTGTTGAGAAACTAATGCTTAAGTCAATCAAGGTACAACATTGTCCTAATTGTCATTTGCCCAAGAACATGGAGCCTGAGCTAGCTCAATTACACTCAGTAGAGGGTATTAGCCCATGACAGAAAGAAGTAAACTTCTCTCCCACGGAGGAAAAAAAATAAAAGCAAATAAAGCCTCACATGACAACAACAACAAAATATGTATCTAAGCCAATTATCACCAAGTGGATTCCATCTCATTTCACATAACAAACTCAGATAGGCAAAATATTTCTCTATTACACAGGGTTTTCAAAGTTGTAATCTTTTGAAAGCAAATGGCCAGGCACCTATGGGTGGGTTCAAACTGCCCATGTTTACTAGTCAATGCTTATTTCTTTTGTTACCTGTGCTCTCCTAAAACAGCGTTAATCCACAACTATTGGGTTAATCCCTCCTAATAACAACCCTATATAGTGTTTCCAAGGCTTTCAATCTTTATGGAAGCTGAGAACCTCATCGATATCCAGAGGAGTTTGAACCACCTACCATACAGGTCACCGTTCAATGCTTACCCACAGTGCCACCACAGTTCTGTAATTCACTGTCAACCCCCACAGCTGTTGAGTCCACTCTGACTCATCATGACTTTAGAGGGCAGCATAGAACTGCCCTTTGGGTTTTTGAGACTTTAAATCTTGCCCAGAGCAGACATGGCTACAGTTCACTGCATAACCCACCATGCCACCAAGGTTCCATTACAACAGCCTTAGGACAAAAGGAACGTTTGAGAGCTGGGATGATGCAAAACTGGATATTTGATATCATTCTTCAGTTGTGGGACTCAATCAGCCTTGGGGCTCAAAGGGGAAAATATATCTTATAATATTTTAAGTTTGTTTGAGTCTAGCTTTCTGTAAATGTTCAGACCAAACAGAGCTGGGAAACTCGTCTTTGTCTCTCTGAAGGTGTGCTAGACAGTACTGGGTGCAGTCTGGATCTGTGTCTGTCTGACAGCTGCTCATTTGAATCCAACATGGGAACTGACTCAGATTTACGTCTACATTTATTCAGCCCATGATGTAACACATGCCAGTCCCATTAGATGAGCTTTCATAAACAATACTTCCAAGTACCTCCCCAAGTTCTGAGAAGAAATATCAGTAAACGTACTTTTTAAAAGAATAAATAAAAAGCTCTGAGGAGTTCAATCACTTTCCTTAAGTTACTTCCTAACGTTGTAAGCTGCAAAGTCCTAGTTTGTGATGAGCCATTTGGATTAGCGTGCCTCATGATATTACTTGGTCTTTTTTATTTAGTTGATTCAGAGCAGGGTGGATAAGGGCACATGCAGAATTACAGACCTTTTCAGTTGGAAACAATTTCTATTCAAAAGGTAGGTAATTACTTGACACATTAAACATTATATTCTATCAGTTTATTTATTCCTACTGTATCATGTAGAAAAGAGCCCTGGTGATGTAGTGGTTATACATTGGGCTCCAATCTGCAAGGCCAGCACTTTGGAATCACCTGTCAACACTCTGTATGAGAAAGACAGGGCTTTCTACTCCTGTAAAGGGTTAAAGTCTCAGAAACTCACAAAAGCATTTCTACTCTGTCTGATAGGGCCCTTAATAGGGCATAAGGAGCCCTGGTGGTGTAGAGATTATGATCCACAAAGCTGGCAGTTTGAAACCACGAGCCGCTTCGAGGGAGAAAGACTGGACTTTCTACTCCTGTAAATATTTGCAGTCTCAGAAACCCCCAAGGGGTCAGTAAGTCCGTGTTGACTCTATGGCTGTGAGTTTTTGAGTATGAGTCCACATCAACATGATGGCAATGAGATTCTGAGAGATGAGATATATTGTAGAAAAGACACCAAAATAATATGTATGAAATCTATAATTCCATTGTGTTAGGCTGGGTTGACTAGAGAAACAAATCCAGAGGCTCTCACTCATAAAAGAGAACTTTATATCAAGAAGTAATTATATATCAGGAAAACATCCCATCCCAGTGCAAAACAAGTCCATAAGTCAGATACTAGTCCATAAGCCTGATACTAGTCCATAAATCCCTCTTATGACTCATGCAGCCACATGCAATGATCTGAAATACAGGAAGGTCATAGGCTGGTGGGTGAAAAGCCTTGTGGATCCAATGGTGGTAGGTGCATCTCCAGGGTTCTGGCAGGTCTCAGCCATGTGGCTCACCAACAGGGAGGTGAAGCAGAGAGAGAGAGAGGAAGTCCCCAGTATACTCCTTATGAGGAGACCATGCCCACCAGGGGTTACCATCAGGTTGTGACCTGACTAATAGGCTAAACTCCACTCCAACACGTTCATATTAAGGTGACCATATTTAAAGCGGGACACCATTGACCTGGGCGGGGTGGGGGGGTTCATGATTAAAAATTTGGCCTATATGGTCCAAATAGACCATTCCCTAGTTTGTCGTGCATTCTTTCAAAAAATTGGGACTTTTTTAAAATGCCAAAAATAGGGACTGTCCCGCCAAAAGTGGGATGTCTGGTCACCTTATCATAGCTTCATGTTGACACAGAATTATATAACTACCACATCCATGTAAATTGAAATAGAGCAGTCCATTCTGGCATGCCTACTACGAATTTCTTAAGTTGCTTCCCATTTATGTGATAAAATGATGTGCCTGTGTTTCCACAATATAGCTGAACCATATTTAATTTCATTGTCTCATAATCCCCTTTGGCTTTGTAAATTTGCAACATCCTGATACAATTTGAAATGGAAACCTTTGCTACTCCTTCTAGGGCTGCATATTGAAAGAAGGGTGGAGAGCTCAGCAAATCAAGAGAATCTTCACACAGGAGAGTGTGATGGAAAGCAATCCCATGTAGCGTAATGTTTGTCTATCATCGCTGACCCTAATTGTTGAAAGTTCTTCAAGCAGTACTATTGCTAATTATATTGATTTTTATAAAACACTTAAGGTGGGAAGTTTAAAAAACAAACAATCCCAATCTCCACTTCTGCTTTTTCTACTCCTAACTTTTATCTCAGTATGCTTCTTTTGGACCCAAATTTTCTTGCATCCAAACCTTTGTGTGCAATGAATTTTTGCCAACGCCAGCAATAGGCATTGAGCCCAAGCTTCCCACATGCAATGTCCAAAGCTATTGTTAATCTGGAGCTAGGTCATGAGGCTAGGCAAATGCAAATACCTAAAGAAGCAGAGGTTAGTCTTTGCCAGTCAGGCAAGCAATGACTTGACTTCAAGAGGCTCAGTCAAAGGTGATACAATTTTGCTTCAAGGGTATCCTGCTGCATAGCAATTCCATAAGATATTGGTGGGCATTATGTTGAAAAAGGCTTCCATATACAAAACAGTGAAGGAGTACAGGTAAGAATCTTGGAGTCAGAAAGAGGCAGCAAGACGGTGACCCGGTAGGCAACTCATGCTGGAAGCTCCATGGAAATCAGTGATTGAAGAGATCTGGGGGCACAGTAGGGGTTCTGAGACTGCCGGTTAATTCCCACAACAGTACAGGACACTTCCCTGAACCAGGAGCTGACTCCCACCCCATCTCCTGCACCTGTGGCAGAATCCCAAGGACCGAGTCTACTCCAGGAACTGGTACGGCCTGAGCTGCTTTTTCCCTGCTCTGCCTGGTGTCCCATGGCCAGCTAAAAGAAATGGTTGGGACATATTTCCCACCCAACTGTCTATCTGCAGTACCTCTAGCCGGGAGCAGACAACACCTCCCCACACATGCCCCATCCTCACCCATGGAGCTGTATGCTCCCATGCCCAGGCCAGCACTTTCCTTCAGACCAAGGTCTACACAGTTGCTGGAGTGCAATGCAGGCTGACTTCAGAACCTGACGACTGAGAGGGCCATCTCACCTGCCCTCCAAACAAGAGACGCCTAGGCTAGACTGAGAGGAAAACCCTGGTGAGACAAAGGTGAAACACACCCCTCAGGGTATTTAGCTACAGGCAGCCTGCAGAAGCATTTATATCAACCTCCCAAAGAGAGAGCCCTCAGCTCTCAGACATCAGGGACAATGGCACACAGTTCCTTCAAAATGACATGTAAACAGCTATCTCCCTCAACAGCCTCTACAAGAAAACAGGAGGAAAAAAATCCAATATTAGTGGGTGACCTCAACCTAATGGCACCCAGAGAAGAGGCAGACATTGACCTGCCACAGAAAGAAATCTTCTTAATGCTGCTTGGAGTCATACAGGGTATGAGGGAAGCAATAGAGAAAAAAATGATGAACTCATAGAGGAGATAAAGGGCATGCATCAAAGGGAAATACAAGAGATAAGTGACAAAGAACAAATTCACAGATGTGGCCAACAGACTTCAGGAGGGAGAGAATCACACCAATGACCTAGAGGATAGCCAGGCAGACTTCAACAAACAGGAAAGGCAGTCAAATAAGATATACAGAGAAGCTGAAGTAAACCAGAGAATTATGTCTGATGCAATGAAAAGGGACAGCATTAAAATAATTAGACTAATGGAAAAATACCCAAGGAAGAAGTCAATGGCAAAAATAGTGAGGGAATTCCTAGAGGAAAACGTCCCCAGCTTAATGAATGAAAACCAGGCAACCATTCAGGAGACTGAAAGAACACCAGCTAGACTGAATCCCAAGAAGTCACCCTGACCTTCTGTCAACCATTTTCTCTAAGTAGCTCTGAGAAATTCAAGGGGCAATTTTGTCCTCTGAGCTCAAAATATACATTAATCACATTCATTTTGAACCATTTCACACAGGAATAACTAAAGACTACAACCAAACAAAATAATCAAAACTTTAAGACACCATATTCTTTCCAGAAAACAACCCAGTAAACTTCATGGACATATCTGACCTCTGGCTAGCCAAAGAAGAAACACTACCATGAGGCAGAAGTCAAACATCTACACTCCATCGTTATGATTTATTTCTCTAGTACTCTACTCCCAAGGTTGATAATGTGTCAATCTGGGTAGTCTAGAGAAACAAATTCATAGACACTCATTTGTGTGTAAGAAAGAAGTTTATATACAAGAACACTTGAATATTGAGAAAACATTCCATCCCAGTCCAGATCAAGTCCATAAGTCCAATATTACCCCATATGTCTGATACTAATCTATAAATTCCTCACACAACACATACAATGACACCAAATTCAGGAAGATCACAGGCCAGTCGGTAAAAGGTCTTATGGATCCAGTGGTAGTGGAAGCATCTCAGTGGCACGGGTCTCTGTGTGGCTCCTCCAGCTCAGGGCCCTAGCGTAGCTCCATGTGTCTTGTCAGCTGCAATGTCTCCCAGGGGGTGAGCAAGTGTCCCACCTTCAGTGAGCTATTTATCTCTGTAGTGCCTGCAAATGAGATCATCAAGCTATGACCTGATTGACAGGCTAGACTTCACCCCTCCACTCTTAAGTCTCAAATTGACAACAGATTATGTAACTACCACATCAGAGATGCAAGAATGGTTCAACATAAAAAAGACCATTGGTATTGTTCACCACATTGACATGAAAAATTATAGCCACATGATAATATCAGTAGGTAGGGATAAAGCATTTGACAACATCCAACACCCATTCCTGTTTAAGACCCTCACAAAGATAGGAATGGAAGGAAAATTCCTCAATATTATACAAGCTATATATGAAAAATCAATAGCCAGCATAGTAGTCAATGGATAAAATACAAAAAAATCCCACTGAAAAGGGGACCAGACAAGGATGCCTCTTGTCCCCACTCATATTTAACATCATACTGGAAGTCCTAGCTAACAACATAAGGGGTGGGGGAGACATGTTCACCTGAAGAAGGAAGAAGAGAAGCTATTGTTCACCTGGAGAAGGAAGAAGAGAAGCTATTATTATTCGTAGATGATATGATTCCATACATATGAAAAATATCCCAAAAGCTCCACAAGGGGAGTGCTGGAAGCATTACAGGAATATGGCAGAGTGGCAGAATACAAATCAACCAACAGAAGTCTATTGGACAGCTATGCACATCGGACAAGACCACGGAATATGGAATCAAAAAGGTAGTATCTTTCACAATAGCTAAGAACAAATGGAAATACCTAGGGGTATATGTGACTAAAAAAACCGAAAGATTTGTGTGAGGAAAATGACAGAACACTATTACAGGAAACCAAGAGTGACCTTCACAAATGGAAGAATATCCTGTGCCCATGAATAAGAAGACTCAATATAGTAAAGATGTCAGTTCTGCCCAAGGCACTATATAAGTTTAATGCTATCCTGGTACAAATATCATCATCTTTCTTCAAAGAATTGGAAAAACTGATTACTGTCTTCATATGGAGAGATAAGAGGCCCAGAGTTGTCACAGCACTCCCCAAGAGGACAAAGCTATAGAACTTTGTCTACCTGTCTTCAGCACCTGTTATACAGCTACCGTGGTCAAGACAGCATGGTGCTGGTATAATGACATGCACTAAATCAAACCAATGGAAAAGAACCAAAAAACCAGAAATAATATCATTAGCATACAGACAACTGATCTTTGATAAGGGCCCAAAAAATATCAAATGGGAAGTGGATGCCCTCTTTAACAAGAGGTGCTGGGGAAAAATGGATACCTACCTGCAGGAAAATGAAGCAAGATCCTTACCTCACTCCATGCATAAGGTCTGTGTCTGTGTTGAGGCCATCGAAGAGGTAATTGGGACCAACTTGAGAACCTTGGTGTAAGAAATACATAAGCTATCAGAAACCGGGAAAGACACAAACACAGAGGAGGCACAAATTGACAAGTGGAATATACTGAAGATAAACACTTCTGTACTTTGAAGGAATTCACTAAGAGAACAATAAGAGAGCTCTCAGACTGGGACATCTTTAGCAATGACACCGCAGACAAAGGTCTTATTACTAAAATCTACAATACTCTGCTAGCTTACAATAAGAAAAAAAAAAACTAATTGCCTGCTGAGAAGGTGGGCAAACGACCTGATCAGAAGTTTCACAAGGGCAGAAATGCAAATGGCCAATGAACATATGAGAAAATGTTCCAGATCCTTAGCCATAAGAGAAATGCAATGGCTATGAGATACCACCTAACACCTAGTTCAAAAAATCAGAAAGTAACAAGTGTTGGAAGAGCTGTGGAAAGATAGGAACTCTCCTCCACTGTTGGTGGACCTGTGGGTATGTATAATCATTATGGAAATCAATTTGGTGATATCCAAAACAGATGGAAATTGAGCTACCATACAACCTAGTAATCCTAGTAATCCCCCTACTAGTAATATACCCAGGAGAGGCAAGGAAAAAACCACGGCCAAACAACTGTATTCTAATGTTCAGTTCAAAATTTCAAGGAGTTGGAAACAACTCAAATTTCCATCAACGGATCAATGGATTAAAAAAACTGTGGTACATTTATACAGTGGAGTACTGTGCATCCCTAAAAAGCAGGGGAGCAAAACAATAAAGTCCCGGAGGAATATCAAAAATAGACTTTGGGGCCAGGGCATGGCACCCTATTAGACTCGACTGGAAAACACTCATAAAGTTCAACAAACAGACCTGGAACTATTTATAGGCCTTTCTTTTATGTTAGTGGTGGTTTTTTTGGTTTTGTTTTTGTGCTTATTGTTTTTGCATGTCTATCTAGATAAGATAGGCAGGATAAACAATTCGGAGGAGAAAACAATGGGAGCAAAGTTTTGGTGGTGGTGGGGGTGATGGGAGAGGGAGAGGCGGGGGAAAGGAAGGGAGGTGCCACAAACCGAGACAAGGGAACAAGAAGTGATCTAAAATCGATGGCAAGGAGGGCGTAGGATGAAGTGCAATGTACTGAGAGGAATTACTGAAAGCTGAATGAAGGTCGAACTTAATAGTGGGATAAGAGGAATGTAAAGGGAAATAGAGGAAAGAATTAGGAGCCAAAGGGCATTTATAGGAGTCTAAATACAGGCATGCACATATGTAAATATATGTATAATGAGGATGGGGAAATAGATTTATGTGCATATACTTATAGGTTTAGTATTAAGGTAGCAGATGGACATTGGGCCTCCACTCAAGTACTCCCTCAATGCA
>NW_022111373.1:66888008-66889360 GCF_000313985.2 Echinops telfairi | reverse complement strand
TCCTCTAGTTCTTTAATATTTTCCTCCCCACACTATTATGATCTCAGTCCTACCTCTCACAAAGCCTTCTAGACTGGAGTACATACATCGGTACAGACGAAAGTTTTCAAAATATGGAATTCAGGATGGACAAACCCATCAGAAATAGTAATGGGAATAAGGATCCCTTGGAGGATAAGGTAAGGAAGGTGGGGGGAATGGATAGCACTGATGGTGGAATAATCCCCCTCACGGGGGACCAATACCAGCAGGATTGTAGGTGAAGGGATAGAATGAGCAGTGTAAGATATATATAAATATTAACAATCCATACTGTACTAAGAGTCTGGCGGAGTGGGGGAGGGACAAAGAGGACCTGATATCAAACGGCTCAAGAAGAAAGATAATGTTTTGAAATTGTTGATGGTAACATTTGTACACATCTGCTTGATATAATGGATGCATGTATTGTTTTATGTAAGAGCCCTCAATAAAATGATCTATTAATTTAAAAAAAAAAAGAGTTGTGCAACCATCTCTACAATCAAATGCAGGGCATTCTTTCCTTGTACTCATTGTTGTTAAGGCAAAATTTTCATTTTCTACCTTCAAAAATACCTTTTTGAAGACAACTAAACCAACAAAAAGAAAATATTATAAAAACAGGAATATCTGATAGACTACTCAGCCTTTAAGTATAAACTATTTAATACTTGACTCCTGACAAAAATGAAAGAAAAAAAAGGCAACTTCTGGACTAGGTTATGCTGCTATAGCAGATAGGTTCACTCCCTCGCTCAGTCACTCACACACTCACTCAATAACTCACTCACTCAGTCACTCGCACACTCACTCACTCACTCAAACACTCACTCACTCACACACTCACTCACTCACTCAAACACTCACTCACTCACACACTCATTCACTCACTCACTCATCTCACTCACTCACTCCTCACACACTCACTCATCTCACTCACTCACTCCTCACACACTCACTCATCTCACTCACTCCCTAATCTCACTCACTCCCTCATCTCACTCACTCACTCACTCATTTCATCTCACTCATTCATCTCATTCACTCATCTCACACACTCACTCATCTCACTCTCATCTCACTCACTCACTCACTCACCCACTCACTCAAACACTCACTCACTCACTCAGTCACTCAGTCACTCACACACTCACTCACTCACTCAAACACTCACTCACTCACACACTCATTCACTCACTCACTACTCACCTCACTCACTCACGCACTCACTCAGTCAATTACTCACTCACACTCACGCACTCACTCCTCACACACTCCCTCATCTCACTCACTCACTCATCTCACTTTCATCTCACTCACTCACTCACTCA
>NW_022111373.1:66861285-66887785 GCF_000313985.2 Echinops telfairi | reverse complement strand
CTCACTCACTCACTCACTCATCTCACTCACTCATCTCACCACTCACTCACTCACTCATCTCAGTCTCATCTCACTCACTCATTCATCTCACTCACTCATCTCACTCATTCACTCACTCACTCATTCATCTCATTCATTCATCTCACTCACTCAGTCACTCACTCATTCATCTCATTCATTCATCTCACTCACTCACTCACTCATCTCACTCTCATCTCACTCACTCACTCACTCACTCAGTCATTCACTCATCTCACTCACTCACTCACTCACTCACTCACTCATTCACTCATCTCACTCACTCATCTCACTCCACTCGCTCAGCTCACAGCCATCAAGTAGAGGCCAACTTACCTTATAGGACATGGTAGAACTGTCGCTGTGAGTTTTCAAGATGAGCTGCTTACGGAAGTACAAATCATCTTTCTCCCTTCAAGCAGCTAGCTGATGGTTTCGAACTTTGGACCTGCTGGTCAAAATTGAGCTCATAGCTACTATGCCACCAGGGCTCCTAAATATCCTCTATACTGCAGTGGTTTTATCAAACTAGAACATATTTCTTGCGTGTCTAACACAGGTTATCAGGAGTTTCTGCTCATGATGATCCCTCGGGAACCTAGACTGCCAGGCACCAAGTCACGCTGTACCTGCGTGGTCGCCACAGCCAGGGGAAGGCTTGTGTTGAGCTCTGAAAGTTTCCACCTGGGTGTGACAAACCTCTGTGTACGCATCCTTCCCAGCCACAGTCACACGGCCTCAGCCAACTCCCGCGGGGCAGGGAAGTATAAATTTACTTTGTGACTAGAATAAGGATCGCCAGAAATAGCTGATGAGATCAGTGATTATGGCAGAGTGTGTGCGCACGCATGAGCGTGCACATTTACTTATTGATCCCCTCCCCTCCCCCACTTTTTTTCTCTTTTCTCGTTCTTCCCCTCCCTATGCATGAATGAGTACATGCGAGAGCTTCAAAAGTTCACGGACAAATGGAATTAAAAGACAATGGAATTTTTCCATGTACCTTTTGAAACACTCTCATATATCAACTTTAGGGGAAACATGTTTATATAAGACAAAGTACATTGTTTTATATAAAGAAATGCTATAACTTTTGAGACTGTAATACTATTTTTAATAAAATTTTATTTTATTTCCTTATAATTCCACATCCCCTTTCTTGTATACAATACAATCTTGATTACATACACATGTAATTCTCCAAAATTTGTTTGACAATTAAATAATGAGTTTTACTTCAAACTCACAATTTCGGGCAATCCTTTTCGAAAAAGAAAATTCCTTATTTGTGTGAACAATCAGATTTTCCTTAAAGTTTTTCAGATTAGGGTTTTTGTATAATCCATATCAAACCATGGTCATCAAATCAATTCTGACCCATGGCGATCCTACAGAGAGTTTCCAAAGGTATGAATCTTCACAAGGACAGCTTCATCTTGTTCCTGTGGAACAGCTGGTGACCAAACAGTGCCACCAGGGCTCCTTATTTTTTGTAACATACTCAAACTCGCTGTGGGCTTCCGAGACTAACCTTTCCCAGGAGTCAAGGCCTGTGTCTCTCCTACAGCGTGGCAGGTGATTTCAGACTGCTTACCTCTGGTCAGCAGCTCCACACATACCTGTTACACCTTAAGATTTCCATAAAATGATGGTTCCTCAGGGTTTTGTTCTCCCCTTCAATAAGTAGAAAACACTTGGTGCATCATAAATCGATACATCAGTGTGAGTCTGGGTTGACTATAGAAAAATCCAGGGATGCTCATATATGTGTAAGAGGGAGTTTTGTATCATAGAGCAATTGCATATTGAGAAAATATCCCAGCGCAGTCCAGATCAAGGCCGTAAGTCCGATATTAGCCATATGTGCGATACTAGTCTATAAATTCCTCTTCAGACTCATGCAGCACATGCAATGATGCCAAATGCAGGAAGGTCACAGGCCGGTGGGTGCAAAGTTTTGTAGATCCAATGCCGGAAGAAGCCTGTCAGCTTTGGCTCCTCCAACTCTCCGAGTGTGTCTCTTCAACAGGAAAAGGAGGCACGGCCCACCTTCAGGGAGCAAGAGAGGAAGTTCCCAGAAGCCTCATGAGAAGGCCAAGCCCACAAGAAAGCATCATTAGGCTGTGGCCTGATTGACGGACTAGACTCCACCCCTGGACTTATTTATCAAGTTGATATGAAATTATGTAACTCCCACAACATCTCAGCCTTAGAGGGGAACCTGTGGTTCATGCTAATCTAATGCTCTTGTGTCATACAGGAGACCTGGGGAAGTTAGCAGGGACATATCCATACTGTGAGGCCCTGGTACGTTTATTACTTGCAAGATAACCTCCCCATCATGTGCTGCTCCCTCCACATTAAACGTCTATTTTCTAAGTACAAGGCTTACATAATTTTGACGTAACTCCAGGTAGATTTTTATATGATGCCATGTTGGAAATAGTTGCTCTGTGTGCCAAAGAGACGTCTTCCTATCACTCCTGAAGAACAAGGTGCTTGGATTTCAAAAGGCCTTGTGAAACTATGGAACACTCAGTGTCCATAACCCGGAGACGGAGACGACCTAGATGGCGCTCAGCTGCCACTACCAACTGTTTGGTCACCCCTCAGGTTTGGAACCGACGAGTCGTAGAAAGATCAGCCATTTAATATCAAAAGGGCAGCATTGCCACAAGGACAAAGTCCAGAGGGTTAGAAAAGGAGGTGGCCTACACACTCAGAGCACAGGGAGGGAGCGGGATGGTGACGGCACATTGAGGGAATGGCAATGCATGAGTTGAAATAAATAAAATATGTAGGAATTGTTGAATGTGAGATTGATTAGCTATACTATAAAACTTGACCTAATTTATAAGAAACAGCTTTTTTTAAAGTGGTATTATGAATTTATCCATCTTACTACACACTGGTGTGAGCAAGACAGGGTTGTACACTGAAATAACTCCTCCCCTGGGAGTATACTGTCCCTACCCTCCTTGACTCAGTGACACAGCAAGTGCGTTGTAGATAAAGAGTTGGAGAATCTATTTCCTTCTTTGTGTATACTTCCTTCCATAGGTAAGATTATCAGTAGGTTTGTTTGCTTGTTCAATTGTGTGTGTGTGCGTGCGTGTGCATGTGTGTCTCTTTCTTTCTTTGCTTCTATTTACCTGGCAAACGCCAAATCAGAGAAACATCCATTGTGAATTTCTTTCTTTAACTCATCGCATTGGTATATACTGTGTTTTGTTTTGTTTTTATTAATCATTTTATTGGGGGGCTCTTATACATCTTATAACAATCCATCATTCAATAGTATTAAGCACACTTGTACATATGTTGCCATCAACATTTCCACATTTTCTTTCTACCGGAGCCCTTGGTATCTGCCCTTTCCTCCCCTCCCTCCCCTACTCTTCCACCCTTGTGAATCCTTGATCAATTATATATTATTGTCATTATAGGGCTCCCTTCATGCATGCTTCTTTTGTTCATCCCCCTGGGGGGGTGGGTATATATGTCCAACAACCCCCCACCATCCTGTGTTTTAAGGGAAGTGCCACTACTAACCTGGCAAAGTTGACAAATAGCCAATTTCTGAGAAGGGAAGGGAAAAAGAAAAAGGGACGGTTTGTTTTCAGAAGAATCCGTCTCAATATTTCAAGAGAAGAGAGATCTTGTAAAAAACAAAAGTCACCCGTGGAAGAGTCTGCGCCTGTTTTCCGTCTGTGTCTGAGTAACCGCGAAGAACACTGTGTGGCAAGTCAAACAAAAATCAAGAGCTACGACTTTCTTCGCTTTTTAAGAAAAGGATGTTTGTTTAAGGAAAGTATGTATGGAGTTAGGACGGAAAGGGGATGCAAGGGGATGCATACCAGAAGTTGAAAGGACTTTGGTGTGTGAGAGATGTTAAACAAACTGAGGAGGCAACCTTCATCAAAAATACTGGCCCAACCACAGAGAATCAACAGTGACCTTCAACAGATAAAACTTGGCATTTACATATCACTGATATCTATCAGATTCAGTTGACTTTCCTGGGTTTTTCTGTGTTTTCCCTGTGTGTCTCTGTATTTCTATTGGTTTTTTGTTTGTTTGTTTGTTTTCAGGACCTAACCTGTACCCCTGAGAGCCATGACTGAGCTGCCTAAAGAAACCTTCCACTCGTATCTCGAGAAAGAAAATCTCCGTGCAGAGAGAGGGCCATGGCTGCTGACTCCATTTCTAATGCACATGGTTGCTAACAGATCATGCTATTGTCCTGTGAAGTCAGGTCGATTTGGACTCATGGTGACCCCCATGTGCCACAGAGCAAGAATTGCTCCTTAGGGTTTCCCTGTAGAGTAACATTTTTGAGGAAGCAAAACACCAGGCATTTCTTCCAGGGTCCTATTCTCCAAAAACTCACTACCATCAAGTTGATGCTTTATGGGAGTAGAAAACCCCATCTTTCTCTCCCAGAGCAGCTGGTGGGTTTGAATGGCTGACCTTGCTCTTTACAATGCTCCTTAGCACTGCCAGTGTTTAGATCACCAAATGAATGCCAACCATTGCATCACTTAGGGCCCTTAAAAATCAAATTTGGGGAGATATTTTATCAGACAGCATACTTGGATGAAGAAATGAGAGAGAAAATGGGGACTTTAACTTTATAAGTGATTTAAAAATCCAGTCATAAAAGTCATAATTTAGTTAAAGATTATGTTTATGTATATAATCATTATTTTGACATTGTAAGACTTGGGACAATCATGTAATATAACTTTCTTGGCTCATGAATAGAAATAACTTAAAATCGGTAATAAATACATACTTTTCCAAAAACCTGTAATATTTTTTCTTATTTCATTATCTTCAAAGATAAATAAATATGTTTAATATTCTTTTCTCAGCTTTTCAATAGCAAAATACTCTATCCCTCACATGTAGTCAATTCTGGCTCCTAGTGACCCTATGTCTTCTAATTCTCTATAATGTTAAGGTCATGGTGAGAGACTATAAATAAAACTTTATCCTCATGTATCAAACCTTCTGTGTCTATGTAAATTCAAGTTAACATATGTTAAAAGGGAAAATAGAGACAAATGGAGAAAAGAATGAAGTTCTCAAGGATTTTGTCTTGCTTGGATCCACAATCAGTAGATCCACAATTCCAATGCTCGTGGAAGCAGCAGTCAAGAAACCCAACAACACATTGCATTTGGTAAACCTGCTGCACAAACCTCTTCAGAGTGAGGCAAAGCAAGGATGTCACTTTAAGGACTAAGATGTGTCTGACTCAAGCCATGGTCTTTTCAATGACCTCATACGTAAATTTGACATTGTCTAAGGAGGAACAAAATATTGATGCACTTGAATTATGGTGCTGGCAAAGAAGCTTGAAAGTATCATGGACTGCCAAAAAAACAAACAAATCTTTCTTGGAAGAAGTACAGCCAATATGCTCCTTAGAGGCAAGGATGTCGAGACTTCATCTCATGTACTTGGACATGATGTCAGGAGAGACCAGTCCCTGGAGAAAGACATCATGCTCGCTACAGCAGAGTGGCAGAGAAGAGGAAGGCCCGTGACAAGACAGATTGACGCGGCGGCTGGAACAGCGGACAGAAACATGAAAACTATTGTGAAGATGGCGTAGGACTGGGACAGTGTGTTTTCTTCTGTTGTACATAGGGTCACTTTGAGTCAGAAACAACTCCATGCCTCCTAACAACAGTAGCAATAGCTCACAATGGTGTGAAATTAAATTTATTAAAAAATAATAATAACCAAAGGTCTTCTGTAATTCAACTTCAGAAAATGAAAACTTCAAGCTTTATAATTTGAAAGCTCTATAAGTTCTTGGAACACATTTAAGCACTGAAGGGTTAAAATTCCGTGCATATTTAATTAAAAATGAATAATAAGTCTCTAACGACCTAATCCTACAACATGCCAAATGAAGCAAACAGTTCACTTCTGCAAAAATAAATTTCTAATTCATAAGCATTCATTGAGCCTCTCATCAAGGAATACTGTGACACTTGTTCATTTATCTAAGACTCATTTTCAGACTTACGCATATTTATGAACCACAGGGTTCAAGTGAGCGTCTTAAGAAATGAGAGCTAGTGTCTTCCAGATGTAAAGACTGCTTGTAAGTCTATGGTTTCTTCAGCTACTCATGGGCATCTTGTCACGCTCGAATGACCCATTCAAAACAAAGCTGCCAGCTAATCGAAGAACCTGAGGTGCAAAAATGAAAGGAGAATTGAATGAAGCATCAATTATCTGTTCAGCTGGAGGTTCACGTCGTTTTACTGAAGTACAATTAACTAAAATGTAGTGGAGGCTTCTATTAATCAACCCTAATGACCTTCTGTTCTGCAGACAGGAAATCAACTAGATCAATTAAGGTCTTTTAATGTCTTTATTGAAAAGAGGAGTGCATAGAGTATAAAATCAAAATGTCTCTCTCTCTACATATGTATGAGGATAAGTCAAAACTTAAGGAAATCTTTGAAACAAAAATAACAAAATGTGAAGCTATTGTTTGCTGACATATCCCCCATCCAGGTCTACATACTGTGTTTCCATCATTCTAACCTTTCCCAAATATTAAAAAAATATTATAACCCAAATATTATAACCCAAAGTGCAAGGACCTAGAATTGGAAAACCAAAAGGGAAGAACAGCATGTCTGAAACTGAAAGAACTCAAGGAAAAACTCAAGCCTTGAATGGCAAGTTTGAATTATTCCATAGGCAATGCTGCAGGAACCATCAAGAGAAGATGGCAAGAGTGCACAGTCACTGTACCAAAAAGAACTGATTGACAGTCCATCACGTCAGAAGGCAGTATATAAGCAAGAAGTAATGGTGCTGAAGGAAGAAGTTCAAACCGCACTGAATGCATAAGGCAAAAATAGGTTCTCGGAATTGATGGGACGCCCTCGGAAGTGTTTCAGCAAGCTTAAGGACTGCAAGTACTCACTCATCTATGCCAGGAAATTGGGAAGACAGCTACCTGGTGAACTGACTGCAAGCGATCCATATCTGTGCCCATTCCAAGGAAAGGTGACCCAATAGAATGCTCAAATTATAGAACAATGTCATTGATACCATACACAAGGAAATTTTTGCTTAAGATCATCTAATAAGTGTTATGGTAGCACATTGACAGGGAACTGCCGGAAGTCCAGGCCAGTTTCAGAAGAGAATTTGGAACAAGGAATATCATTGTTAATATCAGATGGATGTTGGTTCAAATCAGAGAATACCAGAAAGATATTTACTTGTGCTTTATTGACTATGCAAAGGCATTAAGCTGAGTAGACCATAATAAACTGTGGCTAATTTTGAGAAGAATGGGAATTCCGGAACACTTGATTGTGCTCATGTGGAACTTGTATATGGATCAAGAGGCAATTGTGTGAACAGAAAAATACTGCATGGTTTAAAATCAGGAAAGGCGTGTCTCAGGGTTGTATCCTATTACCATACTAGATCAATCTGTATGCAGAGCAAATCATCAGAGAAGCTGTCTTATATGAAGAAGAGGGTGGCATCAAGATTGGAGGAAGGCTTATTAACAACCTTGCTTACTGAAATTGAGGATGATTTGAAGCACTTGTTGATGAAGATCAAGGATTGTAGCCTTCAGTATGGATTACAACCCAAATCCTGACAACTAGGCCAATAAGGTCAAATCATTGTAAATGCAGAAAAAGTTGAAGTTGTCAAGGACTTTTGTCTTACTTGGATCCACAATCAATGCTTATCAAAGAAGCAGTCAAGAGATCACGAGACAGTACATTAGGCTTACTGAGGGGTTGTGGGGAGGAGACGAGCCAATCAGGGTGCAGGGTAGTAACGATGAAACATATCTTTCTTCTAGTTCTTTAATGCTTCCTCCCCCCCACTATCATGATCCCAATTCTACATTACAAATCTGGCTGGACCGGAGGATGTACATTGGTACAGATGGCAACTGGAGACAAAGGGAATCCAGTATAGATGACTCCTTCAGGACCAGTGGTGCGAGGGGCAATGCCTGGAGGGTGATGGGAATGTGGGGTAGAAAGGGGGAACCAATTACAAGAATCTAAGTTTTTTCTCCTCCCTGGGGGACGGACAGCAGAGAAGAGGGCAGAGGGAAACATCGGACAGGGTAACTTATGACAAAACTATAATAATTTATGAACTATGAAGGGTTCATGAGGGAGGAGGGCGTGGGGAGGGAGGGGAAAAATGAGCAACTGATATTAGTGGCCAGAGTGGGAGGCAAATGTTTTGAGAATGATGAGGGCAACAAATGTGCATATGTACTTGACACAATGGATGGATGTATGGATTGTGATGAGAATTGTACGAGCCCCCAATAAAATAATTAAAATTTTAAAAAGAGACATTACATTAGGTAAATCTGTTGCACAGGACCTCTTTGAAAATTATTTATTTATTTATCATTTTACTGGAGCTTTTACAGATATCATAACATTCCATAATTCAATTAGATCAAGCGTAATTGTACAATTGCTACCACAATCAGTTTGAAAACAGTTTCTTTCTTCTTGAACTCTAATATCAGCTCCCCTTTCTCCCTCCCTCCCCTCCCCCCAGGAACCCTTATTATTCTTATTATGTATTATTTATTTATTCATTCATTTGTCTCTTTATTTATTTTTCAATATCTTACCCCATCCAGTTTATCCATTCACCTACAATTCTGTTATTTGCTTCCCTGGAGTGGAGTTATACAGTCTTCTGTGCTAGCAATGTCTCCTTCCCCCCTACCCCCACCCCCATATCCTCAGGGAATCGTTACTGTTCTTGTTACTGTTTCTGAAGGGTTATCTATCTTTGCTTTCATCCATCAAATGATCTTAATTATACAAATGAACATACACCATTCTAACAAGATTAATTTGGTAAAACTAAGACCATAATAGTAAGGGGAGGAAATATTAAAAAACTAGAGGATGTGGTTCATTAGGGCTATACCACCCTGGATTTATCATTCCTTCCCTTTGGCCTTTCTGGGAGGAACTGTCCCGTTATCTTACAGATGGTTTAGGGATCTCCGTGTTCCTTCTCCTCAATTTGATTGTTTTGAATTTCTGATACCCTTTTCCTACCAACACCTCATGATCACACAGGCTAATGTGCTTCTTCCATGTGGACTTTTTTGCCTCCCTGCTAGATAGCAGCTTGTTTAACCACAAGCCTTTAAGATCCCAGACATTATAACTTTTAATAACCAGGAACCATCAGCTATCTGCACCACATTTGCTTATACACCCATTTTGTCTTCAGCAACTGTGTATGCAAGATGAGTATCATACAATGCCCTGTTATTAGAACAAATAATTGAGTTGGATTTAAGTAGAGACCCAAAGTCCATCTGCTTCCTTGTTGTATTTACATATATATGCATAGCTAGATACACCCATATACATTATATATTCACAAATATACATATCTATATTTATGCCTATATATATATATAGTTTTTACTTTCTTCTTCTATCCTCTTTTTATTTTTTCTTTCCTCTGCCCCACTATCATGTTTACCCATCGTTCACCTCTCACTAATTCCTCTTAGATACATTTTGATTGATCAAACACAACCAGGAATGCTACATCCTCCTCCCCATCAATTTTAGAACCCTTGTGATTCCTCTGTCCCTGTAAGACCTCTTTATAGTATTAAAGAACAAGGATGCTACTTTGAGGACTAAGGTATGTCTGACCATGGTATTGCAGCATATGCTTATGAACGTTGGCTATTGACTGAAGAAGACAATAGAGGAATAGATACATTTGCATTGTTGTGCTGGAGAAGAATATTAAAAGCACCATAGACTGCTAAAAGGACAAGCTGATCTGTATTGGAATAGGCAAGGCCAGAATGCTGCATATAGATGAGGAAGGCAAGACTTTATATGATATACTTTGGACATATTGTCAGGAGAGACCAGTCCCTGGAGACGGACATCATGTTTGGTAAAGTGGAGGGGCAGAGCAAAAGAGAAAGGTCCTTAAAGAGATGGATTGACACAGTGGCTGTAGCAATGGGCCCAGTTATAGAAACGATTGTGAGATGGTGCAGGACCTTGCAGTGTTTTGTTCTGTAATGCATCGGGTCGCCTTGGGTCAGAGCTGACTTGATTGCACCTAAGGACAACAACAACCGTCTTTCCTAGAATTCTATGCTCCTCGATTTACCCCAAGTAGAAATGGCAGTTTGGGGCATCCTGAATAACTTAAATTGTGCTCCTTTAGGGGGACAGAAAGAGATTAGGGAACAAAACTAAGCATGAAGGATAAGATTAAGGCTGTAGGGTAGATGGGATAATGTTTTCCAATGTTATTCTTTTATGACAGCCTCTACTTCCCTCCCAGAAGGAGAGGGTGCATTGTCATGATAGAAGAAAAAAAATCCCTCGCACAGTTTTTCCTGGGCTTTTCTCACGAAAGTCGTCTTCCATTTTCTTGAAACTGCTTCCTAATGAGCTCCCATGATCATTCTGTGCCTTTGGAGAAAGTCTGTCAAGATTACCCCTTTGGAATGCCAAAAGGCCGTTGCCCTAACCTTTCAAGCTGACCGAATGAGACTAAGAAAAGCTGTTAACAGGTAGGGTGTGTCTATGGCCATCCACTGAGCTTGGAGACGCGTTTCAACATGGCTCGTCAGCATTCATTTATGAACTAAAACCCCAATCACAATACTTTTTGACGCATCCTGCTACGTTTGTGTGTAGAATTTTTCCAAAACTCTTTGAAGCCCATCATATATACAAGGAGAATAGCCCCCCCCCAAAACGGAATTTTTTTCAAAGCTATGTATTTGAATTTTTTTACAAAGCAACCTTATCTCCTTCAAATTACTCTCTATTACACTTAATGCATTTGTCAAATCTGCAATTCCATTCTTGGAACTATTTTTCAAACTCATCTGTTGGAAAACACCTCCCTCATTTTTCCCTTCATCTCTTCTATGCCATCAAATTGCCGTTCTTTCATGTCCCTCTGAATTTGAGGAAACAAAACGAAGTTGCATGCAGTGAGTTCAGGTGAGTAAGGTGCATAGGCCAATTGGGGCATGCGGAGATGTCTGTGTAAGCAGTTGCATTTTCATGGTGGCAAAACTAGTCAGTCTCCCATCTGCCACAAATCAGGCCTTTTTGGGGTCACATATTGTTATGCAATCTTTTCAGAACCTCTAGATCAGTGGTTCTCAACCTGTGGGTCGTGATCCCTTTGGGAGTTGAATGACCCTTTCACAGGGGTTGCCTGATTCACAACAGTAGCAAAATTACAGTTATGAATTACCAGCAATAATAATTTTATGGTTGGGAGGTCACCACCACATCAGGAACTGTATGAAAGGGTCACAGCATTAGGAAGGTTGAGAACCACTGCTCTAAATAGAGAGAATTAACAGTCTGACATGGAGGAACAAACACCAAATGTCGGCAACATTTTCATCTATTCTGGAAGTTGACGGTTGTCCAGAATGAGGTTTGTCATCAATCGGCATTTCACCGTTTTTAATACAAGGAAACCACTCCCACACTTGAATTTTTCCCAAAGTGATGTCCTCATAAGCTTGTAAGCTGTGTTCAACACCACAACCATTTCTGCAGTGCTTTTCCTGAGCAGGAAACAAAATGTCAGAGCCACACGCAGTTCTCTTAAATAAGCCATCATAAAATATGAGGTTTGAGTGACACTGCTTTATGCAAAAATTCACTGTGACCAGAGAGAATCTTCCTAGGCTACGTCACTGGGTGCACTAACTCAGAGCAAGTTGATGCTGCTCACCTAGCAGGAAAAATGTGTACTATTAACAGAATAATGTCTGTCTTATTCAGTAGGCTGTAAGTGCCACATGGTCAAGGATAGTGGCTGATTTTGTTCTCTTTCTTATCCCAGCACCCAGCACAGCCCCTGGCTTATGAGTTGTGCAGTAATTGTTCTCTAAATATTAGTGGAGTGTGTGAGGAACATGAATAGAAAATATTTATTCTATAATTCAGTGAAAAAAGACTTTTGAATAGACATGAACAGAGACAGTCTTTCATTATTGTCTATTTAAGCTAACTTTCTGCTTTAAGTAAAACAATGCCCTTTTAGGTCTTTAAGCTTTTTAAGCCTGAAATGCTTATGGGGACATGCAATCACATAACCATAAATTTTCCTTTTTAATCCTAAGTATTGTGTATTTTAAATTTTTCGTGAAAGGGGTTCCTGAAATGTGTTAAACTTATTCATTTGCATCCCCCTGGGAAAAATATATTTTATTTTATTTTTGCCTTGACAGAAGTTCATAGCTCTAATTTTGGAATCACTAACAATGATGAATGAAGTAATATCAGCAGCGGGTTTTTTTCCAGGTAAATCCATGGCTCTCTCCTCCCTCATTCTCAGCCATAGTCTTGTCTTCTTTAATAAAACAGCCCAATGGCATTAACTTCTACAGTCTGCCAACACAACATCCGTCAAGCATGTGGCTTAACTGGATTACACTCTTCTTCCAGCTAACCTGCATTTCTCTTTGATCCGTGCAGATCTTCAGTCAAAATGTAGCTGATATTGTTTGGCTATAATGAAACTTTGTTATCATTAGATTAGGCTAGGGTCAAGACATGAAGGGCAGGAAGAGGAGAAAGTTATTGCAGGTTCTTTATCAGCACACTCAGGGCACTGGTTTGATTTGAGACACCATCTATTCTAATTGCACATAGAAATGAATAGCCTGGCCTCACATCGGGCAATGTGCATAGTTCTGTTTAAAATCAGTCTTGATAAATCTATAAACCTGAAGACTTTTTTTCATTTACACACTGTCCTGGCTACTTAAAGTAATTCTTTCAGTAATAACTTCAGCTTTTTACAAGTGACATGTCTGGAGGGTGGGATTAAGAGAGACTTTCGATGTCTCTATATGCAATTGGTGTTTTTCTGTTTGTTTTTTATTTTTTGGTATAATTTTAGTTTTCATAATGGGCAAGCAACATCCAATGCTTCTGGATTTATCAAAAAAGTAGTATGCAAAATTTCAAGGGCCCAGATGGTGAATCCTTTTTCAAAATTCAGACTTCAGCTCCTGATTTCAGTTAGTTTTATAAGTCACATGAGACAGTCACTCCTACTTGACAATGAGAAAAGTCAAAATGAATTACAAAGTTATGACACTCAAAGCTAATCAGAGAACTGAACAGCAGAGAAAATGAAGTGAACTAAAATCCAGAAAGAGATGTACTTGTTTACTTCGGTCTTCGGTGGAATGGTGGAAAGGGGAGAACTCTTCCACACAAGCAAGTCACAAAGAAGAAAGAAAGGAAAATCCAAAATGTCAGCACACCGTCAGTAGTTGTTGCATGGGGACTTATATGTATGATGGACCGGAATTCCTAGAGACCCATCTGGATGTTCTCCATGGCTTCACCAAGTGCCTGGAGGGAGAATGTGGAAGACCTGAGTTAGCCCAGGAGAATGGAGAGAAATCCCTATAACAATCACTAGGTCTTCTATGAGAGCAAGGGTGTATCTGCTGAAAGCTGGGAGCAGAGCAGGAGAATTGACTAAACGCTCTTCAAAACCTCGTACACACTATCTTTAACCTTCCACATGCTGGGATCAGACATCCTGGCTGGTTGCAGCAATAGGGATCAAAGCTGGCGATCATGGGCGGTAAAGCAGAAAGACATCCCACATTCAGCAAGCTGAAGGCTGGGATAGAAAGCACAAAGAAATTCCTGGCAATTGGAGCTCAACTCTTAAAACTGCTAAAGGCAGGTCTTGAATCCATCGTCAAATCCTTTGAGTGCAAATGAAAGTTGCAAAAAACAAACGGCAACACACATGCAAACCCTGATTAAGCTCGTCTGTAGATTAGACACGTTCAAGTGTGACAAGAAGGTTGTATCTTATTCTTAGGAGAAATGTCACGTCAGGCTCCACGGTTCCTTTTTGAGCCAATACTGGGCACGTAACACAGAAGCTCGAGGCATTCAAGTGTGGTGGTGTAATAAACACGGCAAAGGTTCTAGTGGAAAGGACAGGCAACAGTACTTTATTTAGCTTTGCCTATTTGGCCCATTGTATCATGTAAATAATGAGGGACATATATATGTATATACATATGACTTGCTACTGCTCCTTAATGTTAGGAATATACATTGTTTCATGTAACTATAATTTGTTCTTTTTGAATGGTGTATAGTGTACCATTGTATGACTATGTCACAATTAAATATTCATTCAATTTTTAGCATATATTTAGTTTCTAGTTTTTTTACTCTTTCAAAGAATGTACATTTTATATACATCTCCCAACACGCTTACATGAGTTTTTCTATGAAGTACCTATGAGTCAAATTACTATGGTGTACAAACTAGATTTTATTATGTAACTTTTCCCACAGTAGTTGTTCCAGCAGCCCGAGTTTCCATTTTTCTCTTTATCTCCACCACTACTGGATGTTATCAAACTTGAAATTTTTTGCCAATGGTTCACTTCGGATGGGATCTCATTGAGATTTTAAGCTATGCTTCTCTGATATCTAATGAGCGTTAGCCTAGTTTTATATATCCCTGAATCATTGTACTACTTCTTTTTATGACTGATGAATATTGATTAGATAACAGATGCTATACATTTTACATGTTTGTTTGCTATACTTCATTGCATACCTTTCAAGAATATTTTCTGGCATATAGTCAAAACAAATGAATTAATTTAAAAAACAAACAAACTCCGTACCATCAAGTAGATCCAACTCATAGAGACCCTATAGGACAGAGCAGAACTGCCCATAAATTTTCCAAGGCTTTATATAAATCTTTACAGTAGGAAACTACCACATCTTTCCCCGAAGGAGCTGCTGGTGAATTCAAACTGGCAACCTTTTGGTGAGCAGTCAAGGCTTAACCACTGTATCACTAGGACCTCAGTCAATAACTTGGAATTAGTGGAGTCCTGTCTAGTATCGCTAACTGAGGATTCCATACAACACTGTCTTATGTATTTTTAGGAGGTATTTCTACTCTAGTAAGTAACAATGGCAATATCCCAAGCCTGTGTGACCTCTTGAGATGGTTTGACTCTCTGTTTTCTCATTGTTTCCGTGATCTTGATCATTTTCCTTTCATGCCTGTATAGATCAACAAGCAGCCTGACATTTAAGAAGCTGTCACTGGAGATTTGACTCTCTCTCTCTCTCCCCTCCCCCACCTCCCAGAATGCTCTGTAGTTTCCGTTCTTTGGGTGAGGCTTCAAAATCACTTCCAGGCAAAAGGCTCTCCATCATTTCCGACTTCTCGGGGGATAATAATCCTGAGATTACTCTACTCCAATGTCATTAAATTGTTGTCTTACCTATTTTGTTAACACTTTTTCATTGTTTCAGGTCAAAGCACTTATCTGGTCACTACTCTTTATCTGATCACCATTATTCCATCAGGACCAGAGCAGGATCGATAATTGCCAGAAACTTTTCTGACAATTTAAACTGAAACATAAACACTGTTGTGAATAAGAAGATGTTAAACATTGGGAATGACCAGTTTTGTTTTTGTTTTGAAGCCAGTGCTTAGCTGGCCCTGAACTTCATCTTAGCCTGAAGGACCAAGCCATGCCTCCACACGCTCGCTTAGAGAGCCCCAGTGCCCACCACGTCCATACCTCACAATGGCCCCCTTGTCTCAACTACAGGACTGTTTCCATCGCAAATTCCCCTGAACTCCCCCCAGAACCAGGGAAACAAAGGAAAGGCCAGCTTTTCCTCCAGAATATCAAGGAAACAGACCGTGGTGATGGGCAAGCTCACTGATGGCCACGGAGGGCCCAGAACACACAGGATATGTGTGACTCGTTGTCGACCATTGAGGCTCATTGGCTGCATATCCAGGAACAAATCCATTTTTAAATGCACAAGCATATGATATACTTGTGCAAAAATCAGCTCCAAAATCTGAGCTCGATGCTTCTCTGGTCTTTCTGACACACTGTCCCGTTTTTTGCGCGCATGTTAGCCTTTGAAAAGCTCACGGCTCATGTCAGGTGCACCTTTCTCCTCGAGGTCATCGCTGTGATTTCTAAGGCTCTAGAGGTTGTTTGCAGCAGAGTGGCCTCACCATTTCCTCTTGGGCTTTTACATATAGATAATTTTATGCTACTTTGGAATGCTTTGTTTTCATAAAGACAAATAATTCTTATGAAGTACAATTTACCTTGCTTCTTACTTAGGCCTTTTAGAATGATTGTAACTGTTGAGTCTACTAAATTCACTTGCCCATTGATAATCTTGCTTTCTAAGAACTGTTAGATTGGCAAGAAGCTTTTGAGCCTCTTAATAGTTCATACTTAGAAACAGGAAGCACAACGTTGCCAAGGTTAGACAAGTCCTAACACCAAAGGCTCAAGGTCAGTGTGAAAAATAAACCACAAATTTTGATTGGATCTAAACTTGGCAGTGTAAGCCTAGCTGGAATTGTTTCTCGTCTTACACAGAGGAAGCAATTATACACAACCGAACTAAGGGAGACAGGAAACCAGTTTAAGCTAGCAGAACATCCAGAAAGGGATTTAAAACTCAGGCCTGCTGCAGTGAAGATGTATCTGGGGCTCCGGCCTCTGCTGGCCTGTCACTAACACACCTGGAGAAAGTTAGCAGACCGACAGGTACATGCAGAGAAGTCAGCTCACTTTTGGAGCTGCAGGGATGGGACCCAGCAGGTTGCCAAGCACTCATTTCTTCTCAAAGGGAACATCTGAAACCAAGAACTGGAAGTTCAAATGGCAGACTATAAGCACTAGAAAGTCGATTTTGGGCATCTCCCTTTCTTCCATTACATCCTGTGGTTAATTGGGTCCATACTGTCTCACCTGCAGGAGTGAAAGGAAAACAAAACTGTCCTTGTGACGTGCTTTCAAGCTACTGGAAAGACATCAGGCAGATGCCTTAAGACGCCTGATATTTACAATGCTATTAAAAAGGACACTCATGGTATGACACTGGAAACGGGTTTACCAAAGTTGATCTCACGGCCACCGAGTTGATTGTGACGCACAGTGACCTAGTTAGGGTTTCTGAGGCTGTAATTCTTCACAGGAGCAGACGGAGCCATCTTTCTCAAACAGGGTGCTGCTGAGTTTGAACTGATGGCCCTGTGATTCGAAGTCCAGCATGTAACCTGTCAGCATCAGCAGGAACCCTTGACAGAACCTCCAGGGCTTCCTGAAATATCACAATTGCCTTCAATGGCATTTCACTGCGATTCTTCAAGTCTCACAAATTTAAAAACAAAGACCACAAAAGCTTTACAAACATTTTAATTATGACATTGAACACACATGAATAGCCTCGTAAAGGATAAGCCTAATGAATTATTATTAGAATATGAAACAAAGTTATTTTAATGTAATAATTACATAGGTCAAAAATAAAGCGATGTCAGCAGTTCACAAGCTCTCCCCAAGGTCTGGACATACTGAGCTCACTGAAACAAGCCCATAAGTCAGTGAGAGAAGAAAAAGAACATCGTAAATCACATCCTCAAAACTTAATATTCTAGATCAGGGGAATATTCCAGCCCCAACTGAAAAGTACTGATAAATTAAAGCCAACTATTAGCCAAGATTTAAATTTAGTTTAGAATAAACAATTTCAAGATCCCCAAACTAGCTGCCAATAAGTTGATTCCAACTCGTAGTGATGCTGAACCAGTGGTTCTCAGCCTTCCTCGTGCCTCGACCCTTTCATACAGTTCTTCATGTTGTGGCGATCCCCAACCATGAAATGATTTTCGTTGGTACTTCATAACTGTCATTTTGCTACAGTTATGAATCAGCCTACCCCTGTGAAAGGGTCGTTTGACCCCCCAAAGGGGTCGTGACCCACAGATTGAGAACCACTGATGCACAAGCCACTAAACCACCAGGCTCCTCAGGATTCGGGGTTAGAAATCCCTAACAGAGCTAGCAGCCCTCAGGAAATCACTTTTACTCTAGTGAGTCCTTGCTTCCCAGAGATATTACACTGCTCAGTTCTGAGATTCCCCAGACGGCGTTTTCTTTGTGGGCTGAAAGGACAATTCCCTGCTAGATTTTTTAATAAAGACAAATCATGTGAGGTCTCGTGGCAAAGAGTGATTTAATATTGGCATCAACTAACTTTCTAGCAAGGTAGAACGTATCTTCTTCCTAGAGATTTTCTTTTTCCTGTCGTTCCCAAGCCCAATGGTTCCTCTTAGCTGAAACTTGCTTCTGACAGCATGTATGTGGTAGGTCATGCCACACAGCCATTCATCCAGGGCAGCACGTATGTGGTAGGTCATGCCACACAGCCGTTCATCCGTGGCAGCACATATGTGGTAGGTCATGCCACACAATCATTTGTCCATGGCAGCATGTATGTGGTAGGTCATGCCACACAATCGTTTGTCCCTGGCAGCATGTATGTGGTAGGTCATGCCACACAGCCATTCCTCTTTTCCTCACACATGAATTCCACAACACCTCGTCTTCAGAGGAACCATGCATCTACCAGAATACTCTTTCCCCCCACCCTCTCTTTAATCCATAGGAGTCCTGGTAGCACAGTGGGCTAAGCATTGGGCTGTCAACCACAAGATCAGCAGTTCCAAACCACCAGCCACTCCGAGGGAGAAAGATGAGGTTTTCTACTCCTGTAAACAGTTATAGTCTCTGAAACCCACAGGAGTTGGAATTGAGTCTATGGAAGAGAGGAGACCTCCCCCCCGCCCCTTCATCCACTCTTCTTAAATCTGTTTTAAGATAAGTATGGGTTTGTTGTTTCTAAATCATTTTATTGGGGGCTTATACAACTCTTATCACAATCACAATCCATACACACATCAATTGTATACAGCATATTTGTACATTTGTTACCCTCATCATTCTCAAAACATTTGCTGTCCACGTAAGCCCCTGGCATCAGCTCCTCATTTTTACCTCTCTCTCTTCGCTCACCCCTCCCTCATGAACGCTTGATAATTTATAAATTATTATTTTGTCATGTCTTACACTGTCCAACGTCTCCCTTCACCCACTTTTCTGTTGTCTGTCCCCCAGGGAGGAGGTTAGATGTATATTCTTATAATCGGTTCCCCCTCTCTACTCCACCCACCCTCCACCCTCCCGGTATCACCACTCTCACCACTGGTCCTGAGGGGTTCATCTGTCCTGTATTCCCTGTGTTTCCAGTTTCTATCTGTACCAGTGTACATCCTCTGGTCTAGCCAGGTTTGTAAGGTAGAATTGGGATCATGATAGTGGGGTGGGAGGTAGCATTTAGGAACTAGAGGAAAATTGTATATTTAATCATTGCTACACTGTAACCTGACCGGCTCATTTCTTCCCTGCAACCCTTCCAGAAGGGGATGTCCTGTTGCCTACACATGGGCTTTGGTTCTCCACTCCGCACTTCCCCTCATTCACAATGATATGACTTTTTGTTCTTTGATGCCTGATACCTCATCCCTTCAATACCTCCTGATCACACAGGCTAGTGTGCTTCTTCTTGCTTCTGAGCCAGATGGCCACCTGTTTACCTTCACGCCTTTAAGACCCCAGATGCTATATCTTTTGATAGCCGGGCACCATCAGCTTTCTTCACCACATTTGCTTATGCACCCATTTGTCTTCAGCGATCGTATCAGGGAGGTGAGCACACAATTATATGATTTTTTTGTTCTTTGATGTCTGATAACTGATCCCTTCGGGACCTCGTGATCACACAGGCTGGTGTACTTCTTCCATGTGGGCTTTGTTGCTTCTCAGATAGATGGCCACTTGGTTTTTACAGCGTTGGACTCATCAAAGAACACTGTGCTCTTGGGAGGTGCGGTGGAATCGGTTCTGACTCAGTGACCCTAGACACACTAGAACATACTGCTGTGTCCCCGGGCTACCCTCACCATCCTGGCCATGCCAGCCCACTGCTGTAGCCGCTTTGTGAATCCCTCCCGTTGAACAGCAGCACTGTATCTCAAGAAGAAACACCCTCACTGCCCTCAAGGTGATTGTGACTCATAGAGAATGCCAAAGCTGGTGCAATCATCAGATAAATAACCTCGATTCTCCCTATTAAACTTTATTAGGAAAACGGAATGAATGAATGAAGAATGGTCTCCTTACCTCCTTTCGCCAGAAGCTTTGTGGATGATATACGATTGATTTGCATATAATGCCTATTTCTTGATGAAAGCGTTACCTGGACCAGGATGACTCAGGAATCTAATGTTGGTTCCACCACCATATGATAACAGAACATTATGCATGTGATTTTCTCTCCATCTTGTCTTCAGCTGAAAAATAAGAAGCATCAATGAACCCTAAGATTATTTTCAACTCTGAAATTCTTCAAGTTTGCTTAATATTTAGAACCTTTATTATGAATCTTCTAAAACAGCACTAGACAGTTTTCACTCTAAAACAGTGGTTCTCAACCTGTGGGTCGCGCCCGTTTTAGGCGTCGAACTACCCTTTCACAGGGGTCACCTAAGACCATTGGAAAACACATATTCCCTCCCGATGGTCTTAGGAACCGAGACCCCGCTCCTCTATCCGTCTCCAGGTGGGTCCGCCCACATGCAGATACACCCACCTGTTATCCATGCTACACCATGCTTCAAGACAAAATTTCATTTATTTGTCATTAGAAATATTTCACAGTATATAATTACATATTGTTTTTGTGATTGATCACTATGCTTTCATTATGTTTAATTTGTAACAATGAAAATACATCCTGCACATCAGATATTTACATTATGATTCATAACAGTAGCAACATAACAGTTATGAAGTAGCAAGGAAAACACTTTTATGGTTGGGGGTGGGGTCCCCACCACATGAGGCGCTGCATGAAAGGGTCACGGCATTAGGAAGGTTGAGAACCACTGCTCTAGAAGAAGGACTGGAATTGTTTTCACAACTATTCACGACTGTGATCTTCAGATGGGAGGGGTTTCTGTAGTAAATGATACCTGGTCACCTTTCTCACATCCACCCTGAGATGTAGGCAACGTAAGAGATGAAACGCCACCTAGTGGACACATTCCTGGGCAGAGTCCTTCCCACCTGAACAAGAGGGAGCTTTGTTCTTGGCTGAACCCACCATTTCTCCTTCCCCCACTTGATGCTCAGAACTCAGTCTTGGAATTGCTTTTTCTTTCTAAAAGTCACAGAAATGTTCATTGTGGTGGGAGAAAATGTATTGCTGTTGGCTGCATTTGATTTTATTGTCCCCTAGATTTCTATACACGTGATTCAAGTTTTGCATGATAGTGTGGCAGGCTTCTGAGGGGCGAGGAGAAGATAAGGAAGGCCCAGCAAACTCAAACTGAGCCTTATTCCACTCTTATCAATTTGGTTGGAAAACAATCCTTGAGCAGGCAGAGACACCATGGCTAGACAGACAGAAAAGGGAGAGAAGGCTCCACACGTCTGGCAGCACAGGCCCCGCCCTTTGAGCAGTTCCTCTCCGGAGACTCCTGGTTGTGCCCTGGTCCTGGTTGAGGCTGTCTGCTCAGTGGCTAATCTAGGGCTTTGCGTGAGTAGAGTTACTTCAGTGTGAAATGCAGTCTTTGCCTGGAAGATAGCTTCTGCGAATTTAAGAAAATCAAAATGACTCTTCTTGAACTGAGCCAAAAGATGCAAGAGTTTCTCTCTTGGGGAAAAACAAAAACAAACAACAAACAACAGAAGTTCTGCCGTGGGGGCTTAGAGAAGTTTAGGAGCTAGTTAATTAATGAAATAGGAGGAGGAGTGCAGCAAACCTGTTAGCGTAGCTTCCGACAACCAAGGTATTTTGTTATTTTAGCAGCAGAAATGTATTCATTTACCAGAGTTAATTATTCTTCAAAACAGCCAGAGCACGGCCAAACCCAAAGCAAACCCCCCTGATCAGTGAATGCTGACTGCAAGGGACCCCCCAGGGCAGAGCTGAATGCTGCACTTTCAGGGAAGCTGGGTGCCTTATTTTCCTCCTGTATGGCAGCTAGTGAATTTGAACTGTTGACCTTGCAGTTAGTAGCCCAACACTTATTTCTCTGGGCCTCCCAGGTTGCTTCCCGATTTTCCAGCTATCCATACCTTATATTGGAATATTGAGGCTCTGTTTCTCCAGCCTACTCCACAGCATTTGTCTTTTCATTGTGTTTTCTCTGCCACTACCTGCCTCCAGGCAGCTCCTGACTGCCTGTTATTTTAATTTTAGGTTTTCTTTTCATGTCTGTTTCCTATAACCACCAACTGAGAAGTTTCTTCCCTCCTCTGCAGACTTTTGGCTACAACTGAGCAGTGACTACTCCCTACGACAGGGGGCTTGCCCACTCCCCACCTCTGTTCTTACTAAACTCCAAACTACCGTCACACTTTCAGTCTCACCGGGCAGTTGTTTTTTCTATATAAAAAAATAGGATGATGTGAGAGTTCAGGTTATGGGTCAGCATGGTCCCTGGTTCAACAGGGAAGTTGGCATAGCCCCATGATGAGATTTAATAGAATCCCTTTCATGACGAGATTTGCTATGAACAGTTAATCAGTTAAAAGGATGTTTCCTTAGGGGGTGTGGCCTGCTTTTAATACACGGCTGCGATAGAAAAGCTGGCTTACTTTTAACTGGTTCTGGATGCTGCATCTGGCTTATCACCTGACCTCCACTTATTTGGACTTGAGCCAATAGTGCGGGAAACGTGTCCGTCCTGGAAGTCATCAGCTGTTGCAGTCTTACCTGTCAACCTTGGACCCAGTCACCTCTACAGCTCACAACCTGTCACCTGACCTTCTGATCTTGGGTTTTCAGCCCCAGTAACTGAGTCAGGAGAAGCCTCCACACCTAACAATGAACTCGGGGATGTGGAACTTACCAGCCTCTACAACGGTGTGAGCCATTGCTGTGATGGAACCTCTCTGCCTGTGTCCATCCATTAGCCACACTGGTTCTGCTTTCCTAAAGAACCCAGTCTAAGATGAATGAACCGCCTCTGTGGTAGACATATTCAGGGTTAGGGGGTGTATTTTAATTATACAAATCCTAATGAAATGATCTCCATGTACTGGAATCCTTTTTCGTCTGATACATTTTTACCCCAAACGGTTATTTATTGAGTGCCTACTGTGTACTAGAATTAGGTACTGTGTACCTAGAATGCAAAAACCAAAAGAGATGAAAACACTCAACATATCTTAAATGGAAAGAACTCAAGAAAAAATTCAAACCACAAGTTGAAATCCTGAAAGTGTCAATGAGCAAACTATTAAATGATGCATGGAGCATCAAGAGAAGATGGAAAGAATACACGGAGTCGCTGTACCAAAAAGAACTTGTGGACATTCAGCCCTTTCAGGAGGTAGCATATGAGCAAGAACCACTAGTGCTGAAGAAAGAAGTTAAAGCTGCACTGAAGGCATTGGCCAAAAACCAGGCTCCAGGAATTGATGGAACACCAATTGAAATGTTTCAGCAAGCTTAAGAAGCACTGGAAGCACTCACTCATCTATGCCAGGAAATTTGGAAGAGAGATACTTAGCTACCTGACTGGAAGAGATCTATGTTTGTACCTACTCTAAAGAATGCTCAAATTAGAGAACAATGTCACTGATATGACATGCAAGTAAAATTTTGCTGAAGATCATCCAACACTGGTTGCAGCAGTATATTGGCAAGGAACTGCCAGAAGTTCAGGCCAATGCAGAAGAGGACATGGAACAAGGGATATCATTGTTGATGTCAGATGGATTTTGGCTCAAAACAGAAAATACCAGAAAGATTTTTATTTGTGCTTTATTGATTATGTTAAATGCCAAAGCATTTAACTGTGTGAGTTAATAGCAAACTATGTGTGCCATAACTGTGTGAATATAGAAAACTACGGATAACCTTGAGGAGAGTAGGAATTCCAGAACACTTGATTATGCTCCTGTGTGGAATTTGTGCATGGATCAAGAGGCAGTTGTGTGAACAGAACAAGGGAATACTGCATGGTTTAAAATCAGGAGAGGTGTGCATCAGGGTTGCATCCTCTCACCACACTTATTCAATCTGTATGCTGAGTAAATCATCAGAGAAGCTGACTTATATGAAGAAGAATGTGGCATCAGGATTGGAGGAAGGCTTATTAAAACCTGCGATATACAGATAGCACAGCCTTGCTTGCTGAAAGTGAGGAGGACTTGAGGCACTTGCTGATGAAGATCAAGGATGGCAGCCTTTAGTATCGATTAGAACTCACTCTAAGGAAAACCAGCACGCTCACAACTGGACCAATAGGTAACATCATGAGAAATAGAGAAAAGATTGAAGTGTCAAGGATTTTGTCTTGCTTGGCTCCGCAATCAGTGCTCATGGAAGTATCAGTCAAGAGAACAAAAGACGAATTGTAAATCTGTTGTACAAGACTTCTTTTGAGTATTGAAAACCAAGGGTGTTACTTTGAGAACTAAGGTGTGCCTGACCCCAACCATGATATTTTCCCTTGCCTCATATGCATGTGGAAGTTGGATATTGAGTACAGCAGGCAGAATAGTGGTGCTGGAGAAGAATACTGGACGTACCAAAGACTGCTAAATGCACAAACAAATCTCTCATGGAAGAAGTATGGCCAGTGTGCTTCTTAGAGGCAAGGATGTCAAAAAGTCTTCTTATATACTTTGGACATGTCAGGAGAGACCAGTACCTAGAGAAGGACACCATTCTTGCTAAAGTGTGGGGGCAGTGAAAGAGAGGGAGGCCCTCACCAAGATGTATCGTCAGAGTGGCTTCCCCAACGTTCCCATGCCCAGGCAAAGGAACCATTGTGAAGACGGCACAGGACCAGGCAGTGTTTGGTTCTGTTGCACTTAAGGTCACTATGGATCAGAATGGACATGATGGCAGCTAGCAACAACTGTACACTTGACATTGTCCATGAATCCATGTCATTGTGGAGTCTAGTTTAAGAAAGGCTAGCAGAAAGACTGACAATCCACACCTGGAAATCAGCCGAGGGTCTGTACGGTCAGATCTCCCATCAATACTGAGGACAGCTCCGGTCTAGGCAGCAGTTTCTTCCATTTCACATGAGTTAGGGGCCAACTTAAAAGCAGCTAACAACAAAGAGATCGATCCTAGTATCTATCTAAACTAACGTTCTCTTCCGTAGTTTTCTTTTTCTTCTTTCCTCTCTCCTTTCCTAGTTTTCTTTAAGACAAATCCTTCAAACACTCTCTAACTAAGGAATTGGTGCCATTTCCCCGAGTCCTATAGATAACATTTCTCAGGGGTGGTTCTGCAGAGCCTCCGTTCTAAGGAAACCACCTGAGAGTTCTGTCAAATTGCTCAGCAATAGATCGTGGGGTCTGCAAGACTTGTTTTCAAACAAGCAGCCATCGAAGTGAGATGTCAATTAAACCCACATGGAAGAAGCACATCAAAGTCTGTGATCCCAGAAGTGTAAGTTATATCATCAAAACCTGTAGGAAGGAATAGTATCCAAGTTTAAATTGTTAGATTCTTGCACTGAAGGCTGGATGAGCGTGGAAGCCCAAAATACATCTGCAGAATTTACACAGGGAATGGCCGCTGGTGATTTCCCTCTATTTATGATTGAGGGATGGGAATAATCTGGTTTTTAGACCAAGAGTATTGTAGAGATGACTACAGGGTATTAAAATGATAACTCTGGAGGGAAAAAAGTGCTAAACACTATTCTTTTACTTCTGCTCTTGAGCATACTTTACAGGCTTTTTCTTATTTGCACCATCTTACCCATGTCTCCTGATAAAGGACAGATAGACAAATCCAATGAGCCAAGTAGGAAGAACTCAGTGGAAAAAAGAAAAATGAAGAAATCATAAGGCCGCCCCCTGCCGAAATAGAAAACAGTATTATACAGAAACCACCCTTCTTACTCCAACATATCATATATTTAGCAATGCTATCTCTTATAGTGACTGTGGACAAAGACTAATATATTAATCAATAAGTCAGTAATAAGTATCTGTATGTATTCAGGGTGCTTAGGTGTTGAATTCAAAATAGAAATAAATTAAAGATATAGTTCTTTGATATTTATTTATTTATTTTTAGAGCTCACCATTTCATTTGAATAATAAAACTGTCATCTAAATATCCAAGGGGGCAAGAAAGTAGGTGGGTTGCAGATAAAGTTGAAATTTTCTGTAGAAATAATGGTTGCATTGAAGCTTAGGTTGTTGATCGATGAGAAACCTTTTATAAAAGTCCTATAATCACCACCATGAATTAACTATAAATAACGTACCTGTGTGGTGTAATTCAGGGGCAGTTCTACCCTGTCCTGTAAGGTCACTATGGCTCTGCATCGACTCAGTACCAGTGAGTTTAGTTGAGGTTATGGTGCTGTCAGTGTTTGTAACAGATGTACCAGTAACTCAAATAGAAAAATGTCCTACACAAGGTAGGATTGTGGCCCCACAAAAATCTCTGTCCCAGAACAGGTCAGTACAAACTTATCAGAAGAAAGAAAG
>NW_022111373.1:66858623-66859886 GCF_000313985.2 Echinops telfairi | reverse complement strand
GTACAAATGTGATACAATGGATGTATGGATTGTAATAAGAGCTGTAAGAACCTCTGATAAAATTAACTTTTTAAAATGATGTGAATTATTGAAGCAATAAACCTACTTCAATTGAAGCTGTCTACAGAAAGTAGAGTGAGTCCATGTGACTGCTTCCTTTTTGTAGCAGAAACAACCACAAGCCTTTGACAATGCTGGACAAGTGGAGCTAATCTGGAGTTCCAGAAGGAGGAGGACTATGGTAGAGGTTAGGGTAGAGGGCAAGCTTCCTATAGCCAATTGTTGCGAGACAGAAATGTGAGCCCAATGTTTCCACTCGCCTATTTTCAACAGAAGCCAAAAATATAGATGAGAACACCTGCCATTTTGAAAGCAGGCAATGAGTTCATTTTCCTTCAAAAACAACAACAACAACAACCCCCTTTCTGCTGGCCAAACAAATCACATCTGTGGCCAGGTAGACCAGAGCCTGTCCGCCGCGGTCTCCTCTTCTTAGCATCTTCCCCTTTTACCAACTTCCCTCAGCGTGTCTTTAATTACCTTTCACTTTCTCGCTGCCTTTAGCGGCTTGAACCACTAGTTAGCCAAAAACCAGCATTCGGGAATACAGTTGTGCCGGGCAGAGTGCTGAAGTAAATGGGCGCTGCTCTGCAAAGGCTTACCTGGAGAAAGGAGAGGGCAGAGAGCGACCCACAAGTAAATGGGCTTTGGCTTCGCAAGCGCTGGGGTTTGGTCCCTAATTCTGTGACTGTCTTGTCACTGGAATGCTACTGTGTCCTCTGGGTTCTTAGTTTCTCCTTCTATGAGGTGGGGATGATTGTGTGAATATCCACAAAGAAATTGTGAAGCTGAAAGAGACAGTTGTTTGACATAAACCTGATCAATTCAAAGGGCCTTCAAGATATTAATGAGCTAAATAATTACTCCTAACAAGATGAAGTGTGGCTTGCTTGTTGTTATATGGTAGTTGTAGCTCACAGAGCTCCAGAAATATATATTGCCAAAAGTCAAGTGGTCATATATCAAACATGCTATCATGAATTACACAAGACAGTTTATCATTTAGAGTTAAATTATGTGGTGGAGACTAAAATTGCTATAAAATTTCAGGGGAGAGGAAGAGTAATGGTGACTAGAGTAGAAATGGGAAGATTCTTTGAAGGAGTGGCATGTATTAGACTTTGAAAGATAGTCATAATAGTGTGAAGACAACATGCCGGCGCGGAGTAGGGAATCAGTGGAGAGGTCTAGGGGGCTGGTCCC
>NW_022111373.1:66853172-66856255 GCF_000313985.2 Echinops telfairi | reverse complement strand
GTTTGAGAAATGCTAGAGCAAGCAAAATAAAGACCTTTGGGGATAGGGTTATTGCATGCATATATATGTATATGCATATGGGTTTCACTGAATAAGTTTTTCAGGTTTTTAATTGTCTTTGAGTCTGAAAATACAAAAAGAGTATATTATAGTTCTTTCTGTAGATTAATACTTGAGCCCATTGTTTTACATTTAGATAGATACCTGAAAAATTGTCAGGAGGTTAAAGAAAACTCTTTTAGCATATCACTTGGAGATTAAAGCACTCAAAAATCCAAATCATCGCTATTGAGTTGATGCTGACTCATAGTGACCCACGGACAGGGCTGATCTGCCCCTGTGGGTTTCTGAGGCTCTAAATCTTGGTGGGAGAAGAAGACCTCGTCTCTCCTGCTAGGTCTGCTGGTGGTTTCCACTACTGACCTGTGGTTAGCTGCCCAACCCTTAACCTATACCACCACCACGGTTGCTAGCAAGTTGATGCCAACTCAGAGTGACCCGATAAGACAGGGTCGAGTTGCTCCTGTGAGTTTCTAAGGCTGTAACTCTTTATGGAGCAGAAAACCTTATCTTGCTGACCTGGCAATTGCCAACCCGACATGTAACCACTAAACAACCAGGGCTCCTGTGTAAGCACTCCCAACAGCCCTTGACATCCCACCTGAGAGGGCCAGCAGTGGCTATGTGTCGGGCTTGTAACCCTAAGGTCAACAGTTTGAAACCACCAGTTACTCTATGGGAGAAAGATGAGGCTTTTGATTCCTGCAACAAGTTACAGTCTCAAAATCACAGGAGCAGATATACCCTGTCCCATAGAGTAGCTATTATGTAAACCCTGGACTGCATAAAAATAAGTTTATTTCATGTTTCCTGACCTGTCAGTTACCAAGAATTACAAGAGTAACCCTTTTGTGATTTCAGAATTATTATAAGGTAACTGTGTGAGCTGGAATAGACTCACAGTGAGTTTGCAAGTTTATACAGTTGAGGGCCTTAGCTGGCGCAAATGGTTTGTGTGTAGTTGCTGACCTGCAGGCTAGTAGTTGAAACCTACCCAGCTGCAGAGGCGAAGGCCTGATGACCCACTGCCATTGACATTAATTGTCAAGCAAATCCAATGGAGCAGTTACATCCTGGACCACGTGGGGTCGCAGCGACCTGGACTCGAGGGCCACCCAATCAGCCGTGCAGGACCTCTCAGACTCTTACTGCTTAGTAAGGCGTGCACATATGTACAAACCCTGTGATGTACGACAGGTAAACATGATAAAATAGTTCATAGCGTCATATAGTTGTTCAATGTTTTATCAATTGTTAGGAGGCAAGTCTGTCATGAGGCTACCTTTGTTTTTGAGAAGAAATGATTCTGTAAGAAGCAAACCCAACACTTGACGTGTGGTAATTATAACGTTCTTATAGTTTACATTTTTGTTTAAACTACTTTACTTTGTTTTCTCACTAAAATTGAACCCCAACTTGGAAGCTTCATTCTATGAAAAAATATTGTCCATATAAAGTTGGCTCCAATGGCAGGTTTCTGTCATTTCAATGAGACGCCTTTCGGCGCATCGGAATCATATGAAACATTTTCAAAGAAACTTGTTTCATTCTCCTATTAAGTAATAACCAACCCTTTACTTGATGCAATTGCCAATTTTTAAGGACTGAATATATGCAAAGAACGGTGCGAAGACTCAGAAAGCTGTATCACCAAGATGAACACACGCCTTTCTACTGGGTTCCTTTTATTTCAGATTTATTGCATTTTAGAAACAAAAGTCACATGATTGTCTGTTTTTGAGAAATTAAATGTCAATGATAGTGTTTTTAAAGTAGAAAAGGCGGACTCCGGCCACCGTCCCCATCTCTCCTTCTCTCTCTCCCTCCCCTCCGGGAACCAACAGGCGCCGAACCCGAAGGTAATAGCTCTTCAAGTCTGCAATAAAAATGACCTCCCATAAAACTACATTGCAAAAAACGGGAAAGAAACAGAATGGAAAGAGTAGAAACGCCGAAGAGGCTGAACCTGAAGAATTTTTGGTAGGAAAAGTACTGGACCGGCATGTTGTGAATGGGAAGGTGGAATAGTTCTTAAAATGGAAGGGATTTACAGATGCTGATAATACTTGGGAACCTGAAGAAAATTTAGATTGTCCGGAATTCATTGAAGCATTTCTCAGCTCTCAAAAAGCTGGTAAAGAAAAAGATGGTGCGAAAAGGAAGTCTATCTGACAGTGAATCTGACGACAGCAAATCAAGGAAGAAAAGAGATGCTGCGGACAAACCCAGGGGCTTTGCCAGAGGTCTTGATCCTGAACGAGTAATTGGTGCTACAGACAGCAGTGGGGAATTGATGTTTCTCAGGAAATGGAAAGAGTCAGATGAGGCAGACTTGGTGCTGGCAAAAGAGGCACACATGAAATGCCCTCAGATTGTCATTGTGTTTTAGGAAGAGAGACTCATTCTTGTCCAGAAGACGAAGCTCAATAATTGTTGGCATTGAATATATATATATGAAATTTGGGTCTTGGGTTTTTTTGTTCCTGTTTTGAATTATTAGTGAGAAGAATAACTACATTCTAATGGAAATCAAGTTTGATATGTTTTTTTGGAGTCGTACTGGGGGAGTTGTTGGGGTTATTTTGTTGTTGTCTAAACAGCACTGGTTACTTTGAACAAATAAAACTTTCGGTAGTTGCTTCATTTATCAGGAAAAAAAAAGTAGAAAAGGCAGTTTGATGGAAAACAGACTTTAAGGACAAAGGTTTTTATAAAGGGTGTGTGTTTGGGGGTGGGGAGTGGGGGTGGGACTTGACATAGAACCTCAGTGGAACTGAACCAATGGTTTTCAATATGAGCAGTTTCCCGGGAGAGTTTTGAAGTTTTCCAAAAGACATCCGAGTTTCTTGAAGATAAATGATACATGAAAACATTTAGAGTAAATTTGATATCTTTGTCTTTACTTGAACCTTCATCTAATTGCACAGATCTTAAAGTTACCGAACCATCACGTCTATTTTAAAGAGATCTACATTAGAAAGCTTTAACTTTTCTCCAGTTGTTTAACCTACATTCAAGCATAA
>NW_022111373.1:66826567-66852878 GCF_000313985.2 Echinops telfairi | reverse complement strand
GGGATCCTTTAAAAACAACAGAAGCACCCACTCATTGAGCCTGATGATGGAGGGAAAGACTAATAATCAAAGGAGAAAAGGACAAAACAAAGAACCAACAGTCCTTCCGCTGATTCAGACTCCAGGCAAGCGCCCTTGTCACAGCGGACAGCCATTGCGCTTTCTTTGCTGTAATCTTTACGGAAGCAGGTCACCAGCTCTCTCTTCTACCACTCCGTGGGTTTGGAATACCAACCAGCAGCCGCTGTGCAAGCCGCCTGCACTACCCAGGGACTCAGAGATAAATGAAATGCTAGCTAAAAGGAGAACAAACTGTAGTTATCACCAGACAAGGCAATAGAGGTTTTTAAAAAATATATTCTGGTTTACTGTTTGCAAGCACCCAAAGAAAGGAATGCACTAAAATAAAAAAAACTATTTTCTGTGGGGAAATCGATTAGACTGTGTGCACCTTTGCTACTTTTCTCCTGAAGGTGTCTGCAGGGCCCTGCTTTCAGTGGCCCCCCGGGGAGTATCTAAATGGTGGGCAGTGTGAGTCCCTGGGTGGCTCATAAATCAACACATTTGGTAAGGAGATTTTCCGGTAAGGCTGGGCGATCTACATTCGAATAACCAATCACCAAAAACCCTGGGGAACATACAGGGAAGATACATTGTTGTGGTGGTAAAACTAATACCCAGTCTGTCGCAAATCAGGCCTTTTTTGTTGCACACTGTTGCACAATCTTTTCAGAACCTCTAAATAGAAAGCTTGATTAACAGTCTGACCTGGTGGAACAAACTCCGAATGCACTATCCCCTCACATCAAAAAAAAACCAAATGAGCATCCATTTTTGGGTGTGTGTGTGTGTGTGTGTGTATCAGCAGTTCTTAACCTGTGGGTCATGTCAGATTCATAACAGTAGCAAAATTACAGTTATGAAGTAGCAGCGAAAATAATTTTGTGGTTGGGGGTCACCACCACATGAGGAACTATATTAAAGGGTCACAGCATTAGGAAGGCTGAAGATCACTGACATATGTATATAAATTGACGAGGGCAAGTGACTATATAGTTATAGTCAAAGTCCATGAATCCCCCATTTGACCCATTTTAAAGTTGTTTCAGTTTTTAATGTCTTCTTTTTCTTTTTGACTGAGGTTTTTCTCTGCCTTTTTCTTGTTGGGGCTTTTGTTTTATATGATTTTCTGTTTAAGAAATCCAGGATAGGTAAAACTATAGAGACAGCAACTTGATGAATAATTACGTAGGGCCACAGCAGGGGGATTTGCGGGGACATGGGGAGGTAACAACAATGAGCTTGAGAAAAAAGAATATGTTCTGAAATTGATTGTCCTGATGATTGTACATCTTCTTAATATAACTATTAAATTGTATGATATGTGAATTATATGCCAATAAAACTATTGAAATAGAAAAGGGCAGCATTGATCTGAGGACAAAACTCGGAGGTTTAGGATGAAGGAGTCTAGGGAAGAGGAAATGCAGAGAGAAAGTGGGATACACAGAGGGGATAGCCATGGATGGGTTGATTGAGTTGTGTGAATAGTTGATGATCTGATCTGTTAACCTTCACCTAATTCACAATAAAAAGCACGTATATATATCCACATCTTTATCCCACAGAGCAGCTGGTGGGTTCAAATTGCTGACTTTTCCATTAATGAGTGTTTTACCCACTGCACCAGTTGGGGCTCTCCAGGTATATGTTTGTATGTATGTGTGTCTTAGTATCTACCATGTAGCTTCTGAGTTCTTAAACAAAAGAGAATCTGAATGGACATGTAAAATGAATCCATTTAATTGTATTATTTAGTATTCATTTAATTTATTTCCTCAAGGAATTCTTCAATTTTCTTACAGAAATACATAAGTATTCTGATAAAATATAAATGTAGTACTCTGATAAATACTCTTTGAGATAGTGAAGGTTTATTGTGCCAACCTGGCCAATCAAAACTCATGTGGGATTATTGAAGGGCAGAAAGATAAATGGCTCGGTGAGCCTCGCCTTTCTAGTTCTGGGTCTCTTGCTTTGTGATGGTCGGATCAGGATACAGCTGCTTTAGCCAGTTGCTTGCTTTAGCTGGCAAGGCTCACTTCCTGCAAGACGTCCCGAGGAGAAGCCGCATGGACCTACTCTGATGCAGCCCTGGGTGCTGGAGCAGCTGCATGGAGCCCCTGCCAGCGCTGAGATGCTTACACGCTCACTGATTCGGCTTTCCTCCTGCAGTTGACGTCATTGCATGTGTTTTGTGAGATGGAGAAGGACTTTGTAGATTGGTGTCGGACATATGGACTAATGTTGGATTTATGGGCTTGGATAGCACTGGGTTGGGATGTGTCCTTAATAGACACATGCGTTCTTAATACTCTTTATATAAAACTCTCTCTTCTGTACATATGAATTTCTGGGGATTTGTTTCCCTAATTTACCCAGACTAACACACCCTTCAATACTTTATTGGAAGATGAATTGAAAAACACAGTCATTGTTACAAAATGGAAACATTTTGTGTGTCCTCTAACCGTCTACTACCTCATTTAGCATATACACATATAGTGTAGCATCAATTGTGCTCCTCACAGAAGACAATAAAAAAAAGAAACTCACTTGAAGCATAACTAAAACACTTTTTTTTAAAAGATACAGATTTATAATATCTTTTGGACGTTTGCTGTGGTAGTATTTATTGTTATCTGTCTTAAAAATATTCTCTACCTTTTCATCTAGGTTCTACAATCCATTGTAATGGCTACAAAGAACTGGCAGACAAGAATCATGATTAAAATGTTGATTAAGGAAGTTAACATGTTGCAATGTAAGTGACAAATGCTCCGGATAAAGTTGCTAATCAGGACGCATTTCAAAGTTCTCTCAGGGCTGCTAACAAATGCCCACAGGGCATGCCACTCTGCCGTAAGCTTCAAACCGAAGGCATACAGTTCAAGTCTCTGGGACAATGAACCTGTTACCAGAATTAAGTACCCAGCACTCCAGAAAGTCTCAACCAGAATGCACCTGGCGCCTCCTCTGTGAAGTAACAAACCCAGCTCCTCCAATTAAGTGCCCAGGCGCACCCCACTCTACAAGTCAGCCTCCTGAGAAATGCCCACTCTGTTCCATGTTCTGACTCCTGGTTTTGCTGCTGCTGCTGCTCCTGTGAGTCACAGCTGTCTTCTGCATCTAGAAGATTCGCTGCACAGGGATCTCTAAATCCAGAGGTTGCACTCCACTCCTGGCTCTTGCTATATTGAGCATCGTTATTCTGCTTCTTAGAGGGCTCATTTTATACCCAGCCAGATGGCATTCCAATGAGCCCTCTTTACAATCACTCACAGGGAATCCTGCCAATATCTCCCCCCATCTTCTTACCACACCCGTGCAAAAAGAAGTTGTTTGGTGGGAGTTAGAGACTGGCTAAAAGAACCACATTGAATAATTCACAGTATTATAGTTCATTATTACCCATGTTAGTATTATATTGAACTATGTTAGATTGCAGCTGTATGTATGCCAAACTTATTTTAAAGTTAAAATGATAAATATTATTATTTTAAAAACTCAGGACAAAATGCTGCATGGTTTTAAAGTAGCGTAATGAAGTTTGTTGCCATGGTCAACTGATTGTAGTTCCCTCACTTCTGCATGTCACAGGAGGCCAAAGTTCCTATTGCTGGTTGACCAAGACAAGCACAAGACCATGCCTTTGTTTTCGTATTGTGGCAAAGAGCAGTGCTCCTCTCCTGGTGGAGTTGCTGAAAATGGGTTAGAGGTCTGTTATTTATTCATAGAATCATGTTAGATCAAATTGCATAAGGGGTAAATGTAGCAAGAGTTAAACTTGACAGCCCACCCACACCCCTTACTTATTAGAAAGAAATCGTATTCTCCCAAGAGACCTACCAAGATAAGGAGTTTCCATGACAAGGTAGGGGGAATCTAGGATACAGATGTCAATTATGGTGTAGAAGTGCTTAAAGAACCTGGCCTGGGGTCACCCTCATGCACCCTCTGTGTGAACTGTGTATTTCTGGCAGATCCAGGCTCATGCACTGATCTGGTGTCAATTTCATCTAGTGTCCTGCCACTGCCCTGCCACTGCAGAGCCTGCTCTGCCCCGTGTCCTATCTGCTTGGCATCTCTGGGTCGTTGTAGTGAACAACTGGTGCCTCTGTTTTGTTGACACCCTGAGCATATGCTTCACTGGTCTCTGGGGCGTAATCTGTCCCTGCAAATACACATCCCATGATATCATCTTGGTAGCTTGACAATGGCCCTGGAAAGAGTATTCAAATCATGGAAATTGGCAAAAACTATGTCATGGATTCCCACCCCCACCCCACTGTAGAGAGAAAACGTTTTAAAAAAAAACATTTATTGGCACATCTGTAATTATGACCATCTTGCTTACATATCATGAAGTTTCCTTTTCTATTGTATCTACAACATACTTGTCTCTAATCAAGACTGTTTCTGCTTGTGCCCGTTTAGGGATAAAATGCATTGGCTAAATTGATTTATGAGCTTTTCAATTTGATAAAGCCTTCTTAAGAAACAACGTTAGCATTGGTGGAGGACCAGGCGAATACACGTTTGAGCAATGGGACACCACACATCACTAGAGAAGGACGGACCTGCATAACGCCTCATGACACGAGTGAATTTGCTTTGGAAGACACTGTGCTGAGCCAGGTTAGTCATCACATAAAGACAAATATTGTTATGAGACCACTGTTATAAAATAATAAAAATCAAAATAAAAAGGTTTTAGTACCCCTCAAAATATACAAACAAAAACCAAACTTTGATTGTTAAGGGGGAGGGAGGGAGGAGGAAGCTAAATAAAAAATAATTTTCAAAGACATGGCTAGATAATTGGCAATGTTTAAAGACACTTTAACTCTCAGAATGAAGATCAGTTCAGGTTAATAAAAACGGGGGGGTTCTACTGTTTTAATACTAAAAGAAAAATAATAAAACAGTGAACAAAGCTAGGAGAAATTTTATTCACCACATGCAGAGTTATTTCCATTTTAACACTCTCTATCTACCCACCAGCGGCCCCACACTGTAACCCTGAGTTCTTGAGAGCAGGCTCGCAGCACAATAGCACTACTTGAACCTGCAAAACCGACGATGCTCAGAGAGCATTTCTACCTGATTGATCCAGGTTCTCTGAATTGATTCCTGTTTTTGAATCCAGTTCTGTCTGTGGCCAGAGCTATTTATCTGGTTCCTTGTTAGGCATTGAGAATTGCTTTTTCAATAATTTATGAAGAAGCATTGATCTAATATTCTTTAAAGACCGTGCCCTCCCTCCGCTGAGGCTTCTCTCTTTATACTGGCTGCTTGCGTCCTGCCCTGTTCCAGGGCCCTTGGCACTGAGAAAGTTAATGTTTGAAGCCCTCAAAAAGTGGGCACCTTTATTTACAGGCCCTTTGTACACGGTGTGGGCACTTCACTTCCCCATGTTCCTTCCTAGTCTGGACCTGCATTAGAGGGATTTATTACAAATGAACACCTTGTAGTCAAGGCTTCCTCTTTGCCTCAGGATACTCACCACCTGTGAGGGGCTCCCCGGTGATTGCTCAACCTTCTGGGAACCATTTCGCTTCCCTGAACGTTCTGCCACTTTCCACCCCACTCCTTCAGATGTGTGCTTGTCAATGGTTTCACCTAAGGGCTAGAATAATTTTCTCTCCTGAACTGAATTTCATTTGGCGCCATGGAAAGATGGATACAAAAATCTGCGTTAATTAGAACACACTGATGCCCGCCCCCTGATCTCTCTCTCCTTTGACTTTCCAGAAAATGGTAGGAAATCACTTAGATCAGAGTGTCCCTCAGGCTGACCTATCTTTTGGGCTGAGACATCAGCCACCACTAACTCCCCAAACCAGGACATATTCTCTTAATGGACAAAGAGGCCTGTTGCCATCCGAAAAGCATGGCAGCATATCACATGATGTCAGCCTTCAAAGCATAGGGCTAACAAGCCCTATTTAATGAGATTGCTGCTTGGTCAACCACTTGAGACTTAAAGTAGACCAAATTAACCCAAACCACTACCACCGAGTCCATTCTGCCTCACAGCGAGTCTATGTAAGGTTTCTGAGGGCTTGTAATTCTTTATGGGAACAGAGAACCTCATCTTTCTCCTGAGAAGCAGCTGTTGGGTTTTTAACCTCAAACCATGTGGTTAGCTGTGCAATGCTCACCTGGCAGTGCCACCAAGGCTCATTCACATAGAAGGAAGTCAATATTTCTTAGAATTTTCCCAAGAAGTCAATTGGGTTGCTCATAAACTACCTAAGCAGAATCAGATTAGTAGGTTCTTATAATTTACTGGCTGTGGCAAGGAGCAACCCAATCCTGCATTGCCTATGATGGTGCTGGGCATTATACAAATGTCAAATTGAATAACTGGCCAAGGAAGCATGTTCGATCTCCCTTGCGTCTCTTTCCCCCCAATTAATATGAAGGTGTTGCATTTGTTTTATAGTCAACTTGTTGTAAGGGGCCATCGAGCAGGCCATGTGCACAGTGACCTAAGACCCACAGGAGGAAACATTGAAGAATCCTGCTCCATCCTTACAGTGGTTCCTAGGCATGGACTTATTGTTGCAGCACGGTCTCAACCCATTCCAGTTAGGGCAGCGGTTCTCAACCTATGGGTCACGACCCCTTTGGGGGTCGAACAACCTTTGCACAGGGGTTGCTCGATTCATAACCGTAGCAAAATAACAGTTATGAAGTAGCAACGAAAATAATTTTATGGTTGGTGGGCAGGGGGTCACCACAACATGAGGGACTGTATTAAAGGGTCGCGGCATGAGGAAGGTTGAGAACCACTGATTTAGGGCCTTCTTCTCCCTCACTGCCCCTCCACGTTCCCAAGCATATATCCTACTCCAGGAACTTGTCTCTCTTGACAATACATCCAAAGTACGTAAGATGAAGTCTTGCCATCCTTGCCTCGAAGGAGCGTTCTGACGGCACTTCTTCCAAGACAGATGGGCGTGTCTGTTTAGTAGTCCGTGGTACTTGCAACGTTCTTCTCCAGTGCCACAGGTCACGGCTCAATTCTTCTTCAGTCCTCCTTATTCAGTGCCCAACTTTCAAGTGCATGTGAGGCCAACTTACTTTCTAATAAGCATTCAGCATTCAAGAGGAACACAATACAAGCAAGATGATTCAATGTCTGTTTTAAACTGAAAAATTACAGAGTATGAGATATGACTATAATTTTTTTTATGGTTTTCTTGGTAAATTTGGTTGTTCACATAGGAAGAACTAAAAAGGATCTAATCTACCTTCTTCTTAAAAACAAGTAAAATTCTGGACAAAATACATGAACTAATGGTTTTAAAGTAATGGCCCACCAGGCAAGAAAGGACGGTGATACCTGATAAGATAGGCTAGTTGTACGTACGGTATAACCCACCATGGCCCGTCCTTCTCTGCTGCCTTGAGAGTTTCCAGGCTGCATACCATGTGTCCAGGCTAGAGAGACACGGAGACTCTCCTGTGGGGTATGGACTTTAGAGAGCCAATTAGCTGTTTCTTAAAAAGTTAAGAATAGATAGGGTAATGCCCAGCCATGCTACTGCAAGTTACTTACCAAAGACAATGAAAGCACATGCCCAGAGGGAGAACGGAAGGTAACTATTTCCTGCATATCTTTATTTACAAGGACCCAGCAGGTGTAAACAAGGCAAATATTCAAAAAGGGAATGGATAAACACACTGTGCTTTAATCCATACAATGGCAGATTGCTCCATGATGAAAAAAGTAATGTTCTCTGAATGTTCACAGTAGCGTGGGTGAGTTACAAAGAAAAAGTCGAAGAGTATACACATATCATTCATTTACATAAAGTTTTAGAAAATGTTCATTCATAGTGACAGAAAGGAGCTTAGTGGTTATATAGGATAGAAAAAGTAGGTCGGTCGGGTGGAGGTGTCACAAAGGGACATATTTCATCTTTTCGGTGATAGACACACCCATTGCCTTTACTCTCACGAGAGCCTCTGTGGTTGTTGGGTACCGTCCAGTCGTGGACCCTAAGCACAACAGAACACTGTCCCTCCCAGTCCTTCGCCATCTCACGATTGTTCTGATATTTGAGCCCACGGTTGCAGCAGCCACTGTGTCGATCCATCTTGTGGAAGCTTTCTTCTTCTTTGTTGTCCCTCTAACTAACCAAACATGAGTGTCTTCTCCAGAGAATGGTCTCTCTCGGCAATGTGTCCAAAGTACGTAAGGCGGATGCTCTCCATTCTTGTCGCTAAGGAACACTATGGCCATACTTCTTCCAAGACAGATCAGTTTGTCCTGTCAGCAGTCCATGGTACTTTCAGTACTCTCCCTCAGCACCACAATTCAAATGCATCGAGTCTTCAGTCTTCTTTATTCAATGCCCAACTTTCACATGTATATGAGACAATTCAAAGAACTATGGCTTGGGTCAGACATATCTTAGTCCTTAAAGAAGCAGCTTTGCTTTTCAGCACTTTAAAATGGTCGTGTGCAGCAGATTTACCTACTACAATGCATGGACCCATGTCAAGAGCTAGGAAAAAAAAAGCATATTTTTGAAGAATTGTAAAATATGTACACTTTTCCTATGTGGAGTTTATTATATGTCATTTGTACCTCAATACCATTGTCAATTCCAATTTATAATGGCCCTCTAGGACATGGGAGAATGGCCCCATAGGGTTACTCAGGCTATCATCTTTACAGAAGCCAGGGCTGTGGGTTTGAATTTCTCACCTTTCTCTTAGCGGGAGAGCTATTAACAATTGTGCCACCAAAGCTCCTGGATCTCAAAATGGGTGATAATAAAAGAAACATGAAGTAAAGGTTTGCTCCTCAACTTTAAATTTTAAAATTGTTTGCTGGACCCTTATCTGATAATTGGCCTTTTATAGACATATTAGCATAGTTGTGGGCCTTGGGCAGCATCTTATGCATGCATTATATCTCCAATCCTCACAAAACCTAGGGAATAGAGAGTATTTCAATCCCTGTGTTAGACATGTGGTGTGTTAGGCCAGGTTGACTAGAGAAACAAAACCAGAGACACTCATATGTGTATAAGAGAGAGCTATGCATCAAGTAGCAATTGTTTATTGAGAAAACATCCCAGTCCAGTTCAAATCAAGTCCTTAAGTCCTATCTTAGCCCCTATGTCCGATATGAGTCCATAAATTCCACTTCAGACTCAAGCAGCACATGCAATGATGCCGAATGCAGGAAGATCACAGGCCAGGGGTGGATCCAGTGGCAGTGGAAGCATCTCAGCCCTGATGCGAGTCTCCACCTGACTCCTCCAGCTCCAGGCCTCTGGCTGCCATCAGTGTAGCTTCATGTGCCTGGTCAACAGAATGTCTCCCAGAGAAGAGTGTGTTTCCTGCCTCCAGGGAGGAAGACAGGGGTTCCCAGAATCCTCAGGAGAAGGCCATGCCCACACAGAGGCATCATTGGCTATGGCCTTATTGGCAGGCTAGACTCCACCCCTTTGCTCAAGTTGACAGGAGATTACGTAACTGGTACATGTGGAGACCGAGGAGTTTGTGGGTTTTTGAGGGGTGAGGTGGGCTGGGGTAGAAACTGGAGTTAAGTAATATTTACAATTTTTTTCTTTTACTAAAATGGTGAAGCCATTTCTCGAACTCAAGTGGCCTATTGCTGTTTTACTCTTTTAATAACAAGAAGGACTTTTTAATGAGAGGAAATAGTAAGCAAAATATTTTTACTTTATCTTGAGAGTTGGGTGGAAAATAAAATCTCTCTGGACTAGAAACTTGATGTTTCTTCTCATCATTTCTCATTTTTCACCAATTTCCAGGAGTTAGGTAGGTGCTGTAGGCATTTGGGATACAACTATTAGAAAGATAAAGTCTTTGCTCTTAACGCATGACCCACAATGCCCTCGGGATCCTTGTTGGTGGATTAGAGTAAGTTTATAAATAAGTGTGTAAATTGGTCAATTGCCTGTAGGAAAGATATTTGTCGGTCATCAAAACAGCATATATACAAGGGCCAATGGGCTACTCGAGAAGAGTCAACTATTTTCAAAAGTAGAAATAGGAAAAGCCATCAGGAAATGAACTTTTAAGTCACCTTCTTAGAAACTCACAGGACAGACCTACCTTGTCCTGTAGGAGCGCTGTGAGTCTGCCCAACTCGATGGCAGTGAGCTTTAGTTTTTAGTGAGTTTACTCTAAGAAAAGTTACGAACAATTGAAATGAAAATTTCTGGAAGGTAAAAAGTGTGCTTAAGAATTCAATTCGGTTATAAGAAATTTCTGAAGTATTTAACCATGAAACTCACTGTGCTTGTGGCAGGGATGTAACAGAAAAGGGGAGGGGTTAGCTGTGAAATACTCTTCCGGTCCCAGTAAGTTACTGAGTATTCTTAAGTACAACAGATTTGTAAGTGGTGCATCAGTCCATTGAAAATAAACAGGATCTGGACAAAACTTTGAGACCTTTATTACCATCTCTAAGACATTTTAATAAATAAATTCATGCTTATGAAATGTCTTTCATAAGCTTTACACTTTTATGAAGCTATCTTAAAATTACTTTTCTAAGTTTCTCTTTTCCTTTATTTAAGCGTCTAATGCTCATTGTCCCACTACAAGTCCTATTCCTCTGAAATCGCTCTTGTTTGAAAATTATAAGTGTATACTTTTTAGTACCACACAAGCAGAAGTTTCTTAGTATCATCTCAAACAATTCCTAGTTTTATATTTATAGCTTACGGCCCAATTTGTAAACATTGAGAGTCTTTCAAAGGCAGTTTGCCACCCCACCCCACCCCACCCCACCACCCTCCTGCGAGGGCAGAATTTTGGGAAGAAGATTGTGAAACTTCAACTGATATTTATTATGGCTACCCCAGGAACTGATAGAGGCCTGAAACCTGGGGAAAGTTTATTACCAAGAGTCTTACTGGGCTTATTTCAAAAACAACTCTATCTGTAAGGACTGACACCCAAGGTTGATGTGCTCTTGTTGTGTTATTTGAGGCATGGTAGAAGAGGGTAGGTAAATGGGTAACAAAAAAAGATTTAACTGAGTAAGAGCAACTGAACAAAATACCAATTGATTTTTCTGTGTTCTTGCACAAAACTAAATGAGGTAGAAGCCAAATTATCAAAAACAAAATACTAAGTCCCCAGAAAAGGCTTTATCACAGTATCCAGGACATAAAGGATTTACAGAGCACTTAACTAAGTCTGAGGCCACTTAAATGTGATAAGTGTTTCTGTCCCACACTCCTCCCCACCCCCACCCCACCCCCCTATGTATATATATATATCCATAAATAAATACGAGAATGAGAGCAGGACAGTCTGTGTTCTGTTCAGCTTCAGTGTAGTAAAGAAACAAAAATAAATAAGCGGCACCCAAGGGAAATCATAAACAACTCACTGGGAAAGCTCTAACCTGACTTTTCCTTGAAATTCACTTGCAGCCTCTCTTTTTATTGTGCTGCTAGTCAGATCCCAGATCTGGAAATAAGAACAAAATACATCACAGCAAATCCCCCACTCTCATAGTTTGATAAGCCATGGATTGGCTTGCTGGCTAGCCTGTCTCTCTCGCTCTTCCCATTCCCAGCTTCCTTCTCTTAACTCCTTCCCCACAATGGACCTAGCTGACTCTATAGAGTCAGATGCAGTACATGGAAGTAGCAGTGGGAATCAGTCCGAGCTTGCCTGTCTGACATTGTCACCTTCCTCTCTGAACTTGTGTGTTCTCTTCTGTCAGTCTGCAGACTGACTCCCACCACGTGTGTGTGTGTCAGAGCAGAACTGTGCAACCCAGGCTTGTCAATGGCTGTTTGTTTTTCTTCACTAGTAGATCACCAGGCCTTCTGAGGTGCCTCTGAGTGGATTCAAACCTCCTACCTTTAGTTCAGAAGCCATGCCTGTTAATTATACCACTCTCTCTACTCTAACACTGGAAAAAAGATCATTACGTTTCAGGATTTTATTTAGAATGTTTCAGATCCTCAACAATTGTTGACGATTATTATTTTTAAAAACATCACTGCCAATGCTACTTCTTTTTAAATGATTCAATAGTGTAATGATTATGATTATTGCTATTCTGGAGAATGAGAGCGAGGGATGTCGATACTGGAACAGCCTTTGTAGTTGTTGGACAAATGCTAGGCTGAAGGCAAATCACTTGGGTTTTGATAACTGGGAGATGATGTCATGACTCGATCTGCATCAAACCGAAGCTAGAAGTCAGTGCATCCCTTGTGCATTTCACTGTAAGCCACTAGCATGCTTTTGTTTTGTTTTTGTTTTTTTTGTTTTGTATTTTTTAATCCAATGTTGATTGCCCTGGTTAATTTAAAAAACAAAAACAAACAAACAAAAAACCTACTACTGACTGCCCATTTCTTGACAGTTTTCTTGACCAGCAGCTTAGGTTAAAAATTGTTCCCCAACCATTATTTCAATATTGTTAACAGTACTATCCCATGCCAGCTCCCAGTCTCTGAATAAGCCTTGGACTTCTTGACTTTGTATAAGCTTTCTTAAGCTATAAATTAGTGATTTCAATAACCATTTAACTACTCCCACTTAAAGCACAATTCTAAGTGCAAGAAGTCAAATCGGACCCTCAAGTGAATGGATCCTCGACTATCAAAAAATTTTAATAAACTCCATTTGAATTCTATATTTAATCTTTCTTCCTTAGTAAAAAAAAAAAAATCTGTAGACACTTATGTCAAGATCAGACCTCCCAAATGGAATTTCTGGATGCCTATTTCCAGCCTCAAACCACATATTTGGTTCACAAATCAAGTAATTATAGATACAAAGGGATCTTGGAAGTGCAATCATTTCACTGACACATGCAAGTAAAATATGATGCTCAATTTCCATCTTAATGCATGCAAATGATGGACCCACGCATCCAGACCCGACAGCTTCCGCTGCGCAATGACCGCCTCTCACTTGACACCTGGCTCTATTCCGCCGAACTCACTGAACGACATTTGGCAGAAGGATTGCCTCTCATTCTATTTTCATTTAAACTTCTTCCTTTCCTTCCTAAGGATGTAAACATTGAATCCTACTGCCTAAGGCATTTTCATCTTTTGCCTTAGAAGGATGGTTGCCTTTTACAATGAAGGGAAATGGGCATGCCATCCTTCTTTGTGTTCTGTTATCCTGGTGGAACCTTGCTTCAGGATTTACTGTTTGACCTCACCTCCTGGAGACTTTTTGTCCTCATCTGGGAAAGGGGACTGTATTCAGGGATGTCCCCTGGAGCCCAGAGGTTGGATACTCTGCATCTGGAACACAGCAGCTCAAGGATATGAGTTAGAAAGGAGGCTCAGTTCCTTCCTCTCTCACAGGACTGTGGGCGTGTAAGTGCCCCAGGACTGCCAGGGCATGTACACAACATCAAGGGCCCAGGGGCCCAGACCCCTTCTCTCTTTTTGTTGGCCGTCCTTGGGTGTTGTCCTCATAAGCCTGAGCCAGAAGGGCCACATCCAGAAATGTGCCACATCCTTTCCTAGCTGTTCACCTCACTCTCCTCTCCTAATCACTCTGGCCAGAATTTGGACATGTGGGCCCACCTGACTGCAAGGGAACCTGGGAACTCCCATTTTCCAGATAGTCAAATCCCAGCATGCTATAGGAAGTCATGACCTTGTTGAAGGGACAATTATTTGGTGAAAACCACTTGAAGTCTTTGTTCTAGGAATTAGTAAATATCTTTCACATATACCACAAGGGCATAGTTCAGGATTAAGTGATTTGTGAAAATGCTTTGTAAATAGCAACGTTCTACTCTTAACATAAAAGCAATCATGCAACCCAAAAGTTAAAGACCTTCAAGATGAAAATCTCACATGTTTGGACTCAATTTGCCAAGCAGTTTGATTTAATAATCATCCCCCAAAGTTGTATTCTGATTGCAGCAAACATTTTTTTTTAAAGACTGGATTGAAGTATGGAAGTTAAAATCCCATCCTGTTTGCTAGCTGAAAAGAGGTAAATAGACCCTCCATTCCCTCAAGTTTTAGCCACTTTCCTGGGGGCCTTTTGGTCTTTATTTTGGTTGCTGGTGTGCTTGATTGCAGTTTCTACAAGAGATTACTGAAATTGTGTGTGCACGTGTTTTACTAACTTTAAGCATAACTTTTATCATTGAACACATTAATGGGAAAACTAGGGGAAAAAGAAGAATCTTCAACTTAGCTGTGTTTAACTACTAACAGTGGGAAGAAACTTAGTTGTTTTTCTATCCAAACTATTTATCAGTTGCTGGATTTCAAATACCACATTTGGTACCGGGAGTAACAAATCTCTCAGTAGAAGCTAGGACAAAAATGCAGTGTGATTCACTGACAGGAGCCACTCTGGTTGATAGCTGAGGCACTCACGAAGGGTCCAGGGGACGTGTCTGTAAGGCACAGTGCAGATTTCCCTCCCAGAAGTCCCCTTTGAGAGGCCTGGCGAGAGATTCAGACACCTTCATTTTAAACAAGCATTGCTTTGGAAACAAGCGAGTCCTTTTAAAAATGACACACAAACTAAAAGAAAAACCCATAATTTTATTAAGCTATAATTCACATGCTGTACAATTCACCCATCTAAAATATACAATTGAATGAGTTTGAATATGGAGGTGTGCATCCGCTAGCATTATCATGTTCCAGAAGAATTTCACTATGCGGAAAAGAAACCTCACACTCATTAACATTCATCTCCAGATCACACCCACACCTGGACAACCTTTTTTTTTTTTTTGGTCTCTATTGATTCAGTAATTTATTGCAATAGCCACACAGCACATACAGAACATACTTACGCTTGGGAGGTTCAGTACAGAAGTCACAGGTAACAATTCAGGAAGAATGATGACTCGGGACAGTTCTTTGGTCAGGGAAGCTTCTCAGTCATGCCAGCAGGCTTGTTCTTTTGGTTCTTGGCTTAACCTCTTCCCTGCTGAGGCCAGCGTCAGGAAACGAAGCTCTTGAACTCTGTCAGCGAGTTCCCGGAGATACTGCACTCCTCCAAGAAGCCTTCTATCCAAGGGCGCTCAGCTCTCTCGCTCTATGGGTTGGCACATCCACTGTCCTGGCTTTCCCTGGTTCTCCGGGAAGCCCACTGTGCTGTGGTTTCGTGGCTCCTCTTCTTCCCCTGCTCATCCTCGATCACCATCTTTGGTCTTCCAGCATCTCTTGAGTCGAGGCATTCCTAAGCACAGAGAATCCAGGTCCAATGGAACCAACTACGTGGCAAGGTCCCCTCCCTCCGCCTCTGAGATGGGCTCGTTTTCATCTGAGCAGGATGACAAACCTGACCGATCTCTCATGGTGGTTTCACGAATAGGTCCACTCCCACACCAGTTCCGTGAACTTCAGTTCCATGGTTCACAGCCTGTCCCCAGGGCGGGCCACAATTCTTTATTTGGATCGTCCCTCCTCTCATTTCCAGTCTCATGGTCTGAAAGGCGATACTACAGTAACCCATCGCACTGCAGAAGAAGAATTTGTAGCACATCGTCCCTTGCTCTTATTTCCTAATAAGTGCCCACATTGACACTTGTGCTCAGCCGCCAGAGAAACTAGTGTCTGAGCTGTTTTGGTTACCGTGGCCCTGAATGCTTTCCTTCCACGGTTCACCCTTTTCCCCCTCACATAGCAGAAATGCTTGATTTATCAACTCTGAAAGCACTTTCAGCAACTCAAAATGAATCCTGAGTCCATGTCATCTACTCAATTATATTCATGATGGGGAATATGAAATATGATTTCCTCACATGCAACAAGGGGACTGCTTGGGATTCAGGGTCAGTGGATGGTGTGCACGGCAGTGGTTTTCCAACGGGGGAGATGGGTTTGTTGAACTATCATTCTCGCTTGGCCCATTTGAAGTCAATGGCCTGTTTTTAAAAGATGGTTGATCAGACCAGTCCATGGAAGCAAAAAGCACGTTTTCCTCTGTAAATTCATCCGTCATGATGTTGATCAATCATCACCTTGCCTACTCTAATGAATTAATGTGTTCTCTGCAGTTTGTAAACTCCTGCAGCACGGGAAGCAAGTTCTCCTTTGTGGAGAATGCCTACCTGCCTCATGACTGAAACAATACACAAAAAGCACGCACCACAACTGTGTGCTGCATTGAACAACAAACGCAACAAGCAATTGAGAGCAGCCTTCTTGAAAGAAATAGCTGATGAGTTCGACAGTTGACCTTTTTTTCTTGAGTAATTCCCGCACCTATCCTATTTCCTCCTGAAAAAATTGGGGTGAAAATATGATCCCTCACCTTTTGCTGCAAGATGTCCCCGCTACTGTACTCAAACCCTCCAACTCAGGTCACAGAGTGACCATAGGACAGGGGAGAACTGTCCCTGACGGTTTCTGAGACTGGAACTCGGCGGGAGACAACAGCTTCCTCCTTCTCTGGGCCATTCTTTTTCCTGACTGGATGCCCCAGGGATGCCTCTTTGCTAATCTGATACCTGAATTTAGGCTGGGATTCTCCCAACATCGAGCTCCCAGGTAGCGATTGCTGCCGCCTCTGCTCCCTGCAGAGCCAGGAAGGAAACCCAGGGCGCTTTTGCAATGCTGCAGCAGCAGCTTTCTAAAGCTTCTCTTTCTGGGTCCTTTGCACGCGAATGAAACAAATGGTGGTTTGGTAATCTGAAAAGAAACAGCAACAGCAAAAGTTGGGTCTCTGAAGCAAACCTCTGTTCTGTTCTCTGTCTGCCTCAGATCCTAAGATCTCTACCGCTTCCTTGTGTTCAGAAACCAGACTCGGCAGCGAGTCTTGGTTCAGCCAGGCAAATGTTTTATAGCAAATGGCCTACATTTTTTTAATTTCCCTTCCAAGCTGTGGGGCAGGGAGGGGAAGCGTTTGGGAAAGAGATGAAGAAGGGGAGTATGAGTGATACTATCTTTGAGTCACTTGGACTCCTTTCTTCGGGCCTTGATCTTTTCCTGTACACAGATGATGGCACTTTTTGATGTTCTGCTCAAGGCTCGGGGCAGGGTGACAGCAGATGTGCTGAGCGGCTCGGCTGAAGTGCGGACCAGCGCAGAGCCTGTCTTCTCCCCAATGAACTCATCTCCTCTGGCAGCCCAGCCTGCCCTATGACTCCATGTTGGACCGTGGCTTCGGCTTGCATAGTTCTCTCATGATGCACGGACTCTTCCCGTCAGTTTTGTTCTGGAGAAATCTGTTCAACCTGAAAAGCCATGAGCAAAACATTTGCAAAAAAACCCCAAACAAAACCCCAAACCTACTTTATTGAAGGAAATGATTTACTGTGAATTTGGTCTTGAGGGTGGTGAAAACAAAAAACGAAGCAGCTGGTTTCTAGGGAAATCTAATTCTTCATGGCACTCTATGGATATTTGTCTGTGTTTAATCTCCAGGAGTAATTTATGTACTTCTGAACAAAGTGCAATTATATGCTGCCATCATTTTGCAACATTCTTTTGTTATCCAAGGACAGCAGAAAAGGCCCGAATTTGCTTCTGCATTTCCTAGAAAACCGAAGATTGCGAAGTGTGGATAGAATAATTGTCCCTACTCTGTAGATTTCTTTTCTTTAGTTCTTTCTTTTTTTTTTTTTTTTTAACTGAAACAATTTTAGAAAACTGCCTTCCTTCCTCTAGGACCTTTGACATTGCTTTTGTCTGTATGTTCATCTGCAGCATCCTTTCACCACCTGAAGTAGATGATTTTCTCACTTGTACCTGGACTCAGCCAGACAGAGGACTTGAAACTTGACTGTTTTGGGAATTTGAATGGGGCTTGTAACCTTGTCATGCCTAGTGCAACAAGGGAGAATACAATGTCTAAAAACACCTTACCTGATCAGTAAAAAGGAGAAGAATGACATTTGAGCTCAAAGGACCTCAGGAGGAAGCTTAGATGAAGATAATGAAGCTCCCTAGTCTAGAAGCTCACCTGCCACCTAGTTCCTCCTTCTAGTCCTTGGCCGACTGCCCCTGAACTCAGCCAAGTTCCTAAAGACGAGCTCAAGATAAAGAGGCAAAGCACATCGCTTCTGGCTTGTGGTTTCTCATAGGCCCCAGCACCGCTGATGAAAAGCTGGTTCTGTCTACACATCAAGGCTCTCCTGATACAGGAATGGGATGAAAAGGGGCTCTAAGAATGAGCTTTTGCTAATTGTTTGATTTGTTCTTGAGATTGATGGGCAAATACAGTTCTATTTAGAATTGTTTCAAAATATACTTTCCTATTCAGAAACTTCTGATAGTTTCCCAGAGATGAGAAAATACCCACTTTCTCATTCTCTTTATTTTTAAAATAAAAGGAAGGGAGGAAGGGGATGGGGAGGAAGGCAATGGGGAGAGAAAGGGGAAGGGAAGGAAAGGATGAGAGGCAGAAAGGGAGGAAGAAAGACAGCGGACGAGGGAGAGAGGCGCGGGGGCGTCTGGCAGGACAGTTAAATGGAAGTAATAGGCTTCACCTTCTCTTCTGAATGTACGGGCTGCATGCCTGGAACACCCCTGCGCCACCGCTTCTCTGCTTCAGATAGCTAGAGGGGGAAATTTGCCTTGGAGAAAAAAAGCCGACATTCAAGGATGTCATTTCACTTTAGGTATTTGACAGCCTTGAAGAAGTGCTTAATTTCCTAAATAATAATGTTAAGAGCCAAAGCAAAGGCATGTAATATGAAGTTTTTCAACACTGGCCATGTTCTGACTAGTTAAGGCTGTCTGAGAAAGGGTCTTTGCCCTGTAGAACTAGCTGTGTGACTGAGAGCTGTAAAGTGTAGGAAGAGTGTAAGGAACTCTAAATTTTGAAGGGATAGAGAACCGCATTTGACAAGAGAAAAGATAACATCTTAAAATGTAAGGGATAAATCTGACTGTAAACTTTCCTAAATTTGACCCTCATGTCCAGGGGACAATATTTCTAGTGACTGTTATCTGCTAGTATTTTCTCTAAAATAGTTGTTAATTATACATTGGAAATCCACTCGATGTTTAGCAAAGAGCTCTACTATCCAGTTGCTTGTTGTGTTTTCGTCTATAAAGAACTGGCTACTTAACTGTATTATGAAGGGAGAGCAGGGCAGTGGTCAAATAACAGACTTTTCAGAAAGGCTGGTGGAACACTTACAAAATGCCCTTGGGCAGAGCTCTTAAATCCCCATTTTAGTATGATGTTATACACGATTTCTGAGACTGTGAATCTTTACAGGCACAGAGAGTCTCAACTTTGACTAATGGACTGGCTTGTGGGTTTGAACCGCTGACCTTGCAGTTAGCAATTCAGTGCTACATGACAGCACCCAAGGGCTCCTACATTTCTAACTAGGTTTGTGCAAACTCAAGAATAAACTCAAAACTAAACTCACTGCTCTGGAGTTGATTCCTATTCATAGTACCCTGTAATTCAAGGTAGAACTGTCCCTGTGGGTTTCTGACACTTTAACTTTTTAGGCAGTACAAAACCTCGTCTTTCTCCTGAGGAGGGGCTGGTGGTTTTGAACTGCTGAGCAGCTTACTACATAACTGATATCTACCTTGAAGTAAAGGAGCACTGGTGGTGCAGCGGTTAAAGCACTCTGCCACTAACGTAAAGTCAGGGTTTGAACCGAGCTCTCCTGAGAGACAAAGATGTGGAAATGTCCTTCTTTCAATAGTGGAACTCCTATAGGTCTGCCATACTCTGTCCGTGTGATCATCTCGAGTTGGAGATGACTGGATGGAAGTGGATTTTTGACCTTGACGTACAAAGGTAAATCAAATAGTATTGCTACAAAACCATTGAATTCTTCACTAATTAAAAATATCACAAGGTGAAGCTACTATTTCTGAACGTATCCTCCATTTAGGTCTGTCTATTTTTTTTTTTGTAGTTTCTATCTCTCTAACCCTTCCCCCGAAGAATCCTGCAATATTCAATTTACACCATATAAAAATTCATAGTTTTGGTATCCTTGAAGGTGCTACTTTTCAATGTTCTTAGAGTTTGAGGAGCATGAAGGGGTGTGAACAGGGCAATAGAGTGGAGTATGGTCTCCCAAGGACATTCCCCTAAGACAATCTTTGCCGCCTTCCTAGAAGGAGCAGGTGCATTGTCATGATGGAAAGAAAATTCCTGGACATAACTTGCCTGGCCTTTTTCTCACCAATATGTCTTCTTAGTGTCTTAAAACCTTCTCCCAAATAAGCCTTCACTTTTTTCCTGTGTCTTTCAAGAAAAATCTATCAGAAGTCTCTTGTTGGCATCCCCAAAACTAGTTGCCACATGAGTCTGAGCTGAGGAGAACTATGCAGCAGATCCTCTTGAAAGCCACTGTCTGATGGAATCCTGATCTTTGGATTGCACTACTGGTAAATCCAAGGCTCACTTTCAGTTGCAATTCATTCCATTCCATTGTCTTCATTAGTTTCGACAAGTTGCACAAGACCTCCTTAAAGTGTTGAAAAGCAAGGATGTTATTTTGAGGACTAAGGTATGCCTGACTCAAGCCATGGTATTTTGAATCAACTCATATGCATGTGAAAGTTGGACATTAAATAAGGAAGAACTAGGAAGAATAAATGCATTTGAATTATGTCCTAGGAATGAGTATTGAAAGTATCATGGACTGTCAAATGAATGAACAAATCTATCTTGGAAGAAGTGCAGCCAGAATGTCCCTTGGAGGCAAGTCTGGTGAGAGTTCATCTCGCAAACATGGGGCATGTTTATCAGGAGAGACTGGACCCTGGGCAATGAAGCATGCTGGGCAAATTAGAAGGCCCTCACCAAGACGTGCTGACATCACTGGGTCTCAACGTGAGACCAATCGTGAAGATGGCCAGGGCTGGGTAGTAGTTCACTCTGTTGTACACCGGGCCACTCTGAGTAGGAGTAGATCTTATGGCACTAACAACAATGGCTTCCATTTGTTTAAAACCTCAATGGAGTAAAACACTTTGGGGGCTAGCCAGTCTTCACTAAATACTGAAAACCTGCTGAAGTCAAGAGGTTCACCTATCATTGAAGATGCCAAACCATGTCCGATCCCACTTCAGCCGCATCAGCAGTAATTCTACGAGGCTCTCTACTACCATAACAAGTGGAGTCTCCCACAGAAACCCACAGGAGCAGTTAGTTATACCTTGTCCTATATGATTTCTGGGATGCAGAACAGCAGTGAGTTTGGTGTGGTTTTGGTTCTTCCACCAGTTTCTGGACTTCAGTCACAGTTTTCATCATCATCTACTTTTGTATTTCAGAGAGAAAAAAAATCAAGCTCACTACCATGGATTTGATTCTGATTTATAGCGACTCTATAGGACAGGGTAGTAACCCTGTAGGGTTTGCAAGGCCGTAAATCTTAACTGGAACAGAAAGTCTCATAGTTCCTTAGTGGAGCACTTGATGGGGTTGGCTGCTGACCTTGCAGTTAGCAGCCCAACGTGTAACCCACTCTGCTATTTCAGAGAAAGTCCACTCGGATACCGTAATGAATGCATGAAGATCAACAAAAGGTTACTTCATGCTTCTACCTTGTAAGCGAAGTCGTCTTCATAACGTTGCAAGGAAGAATCACTTAAAGACCACTGTACCAGGGGTGAAGAGCCGTGTTCTCATAACCGCTCGGCTATTAGTTGTGTGGTTTTAGGAAAGTTGCTTTCTGGGCCTTAGTTTGATTATCTGTGAAATGTAAAGTGTGATGTCCCACTCTGTTCTATGAATTTTTGCTTCTAAACATTTAATGGATAAGAATTTCAATGGTAGTGAAGATAGCACAGGAGCTCTGGTGGTGTGGTGGATTAGGGGTTGGGCTGCTAACCACAAGATAGGCAGTTTGAAACCATCATCTGCTCTGAGGGGAAGGATGAGGCTTTCTACTCCCATAAAAAGGTATAGTCTCAGAAACCCATGGGGCATTTCTTCTCTGTTCTGCAGGGTTGCCCTAAGTCAAGATCAACTCGATGGCAGTGAGAGCATACTTTTCTAGAAATAAATAAATCACCGTGAAAATATATAGGAGCCAGTTGTTTCATAAATCTTTTTTTAGTAGTTACATCTTTTACTATAGTGAACCTAGAAAAATAAACCCAAACTAAACAGAAAAACAAATGAAAGATGCACATTTTGAGATTGTAAATTCTCCTGATAAACTTTCTGTTAGTCACTTAAAAGAAAAGATCCTGTATAATCCATGCAACTTGCTAAAGAAACATATTGTAAATGTGCATGCCCAGAAGTCTAAGTTGTTATTGGCTCTTATTGAGTCCGTTTAACTCATAGCCACCCTATGTACAACATAACACCCGCACAATGGTTTTGATTGAGTCAATGTGTCTATCTGTCCGGTCCTCTTTTCTGATGACCCGCTATTTTCTAAGAATTATGTCCTTCTGCAGGGATGGGTCTCTCCTGAAAACATGTCCAAAGTATCGGAGAGAAAGTCTCCCTACTTCACTTCGAAGGGGCGTTTTGGCTGTACTTCTTCCAAGACTTTTCTGTTTGTTCTGGCAGTCTATGGGACTTTCAATATTCTTTGCCAACACCATCATTCACATGTATCAATTTTTCTGTGGTCTTTCTTATTCATTGTCCAACTTTCATATGCATATGAGGCAACTGAAAATACCATGGCTTGGGTCAGGTACACCTTAGTTTAGGTCACCAAAGCTTAAAGTACCGAAACCAACAGAGTCAGAGAAATTCGAATAGAACCCTAGCTTTCTTCTTTAATCACTTCTGTGTGGAGGGACTGTGGCGCCATCTTCCAAGTAGGGCCTGCAGAATTCACTGCTGTTGAGTCCTTTCAGACCCAAAGAATTTGAATGCATAAGTATGATCAAGCTATTTCCATATTTATGTAAAAAGAGCTTGTCACTTATTCTAGTGCCCCCAATTATTGTTCTATAGACACGCACCTTAGACATATTTTGTCCTCAGACTTGACTTCAAAGACAAAGACAATGCCAAATGTTTCTTTTCCTAAGGCCAGAAATCTTCTGTGTTACGTTGTTGACCTTTTGCTTTGTAAGCCCCCATCGGGAATCTTTTGTAACACAATACAGAGGACAAGTCCCTGTGTTGCTGTTTACACAATGAGGTATGCCTAACTGGAAGAGAAATATCACATACACTCATGAATGACTATCTCATTTCCTGACAACATAGAAGATCATTGATAAACCCAGGGCGTCCTTGGCACTCATATTATTATTAAATAAACAGTTCCACGAGGGACCTTTTGAAAAGATTAAAGAAAAAAGGGAAAACGAAGAAAGCAGAATCCAGTCCGGAGTGGAGAGATGTAGGTCTGCGGCTGAGCCAGAGGATCTTCTTTGAATAGAGAGGGATTTGCCTGGGGGGGTTTCCTGTCCAGCCCTTAATTGCCAGGGTCTTTGTAGCTGGCAAGCGGATGCTGGGCTCCCCATTGGGCAGTTTCCCAGTAAGGGACTGGGGATTCCTACACATTCTCCCTCCTTCGCATCTCCATCTGCGAGTCCCTTCAGGTTGGCAGGAGCCCGGAACCTGACACTTCCCGCAGATGGGACAGGCAGGCTCTGTAACCCAGTGCACACGCAATCACCAAGTTCTCTGGTGATTTTAGAGTTTCGCGTGCTCTCAACAACAGACCGCCCTCCGTTGCACTGGTGCTGGCCGACCCCCGAGGAGTCTGGGGCCACCTTTCCCTTAACCCAGAACTGGCTGCAGTGGGGGCGGGGAAGCGGGCTGGGGCGGAGGTAGGAGGGTAGTGGTGTTTGAGCGCACAGTCGCTGAATGGGGTGCGCCGCTGTCCCCAAGCCGATTGGTACTTCTTGTCAGGAAGAAACCGGCGAGGTGGGAGTGCCTGGGGAGGGCGGCAGGCGGTCCCTACCGCAGGCACGCGGGGCTGCCTTTCCGCCCCTCCGCTGGCTTTCCAAGCCTGGGCTCTTAAGAGTGGCTGAAGCTCGAGGGCGCTTTTGGAGCCGGTGAATGAACCCTCCTCCTCTTCCTCCTCCTCTTCGCTGAGTCTCCTCCTCAGCGCTGACGGTACAGTGATATAATGTTGATGGGTGTCACAACCCGCATTTGAACTTGCAGGCGAGCCATCCTGAGCCTTTCCGGGGAAGCACTCCGGGCAGGCGGGCGCAACCGCCACGAACCTGAAGTGCGGGGGACAGGCGTTGGGACCGCGATCTGCAGCCAGCCCCGCATCCTCCCGCATCTTCCAGCGCCGTCCTGCAAGCTCCGCACCCCGCCCGGGGCCGCCGCACTGCCTCGGTGACCGCCGCGACCACGCCGAGCCTATTCGCGCAGCCTTGCGGCCACCCCAAACCCCCACCAACTCTGCACTAAGCCGTCTTTCAAGGTAATCACGCTTCTTTTGTTTCCGTTTAAAGGTTAAAGAAAACACACAAAAAACTTATTGGGGGTGGGGGTACCTAAAAACAAAAAACGCGAGCTTAGTCAAAAGTTCATTGCAATTGGTAGAAAGCAACAAGAACTTGCTGTAAGGCTCAGTTAGGCAAATGTGTGCACTTAAAATTGCAGGTAACTTGAAAAGGACCTTTTGGGGAGCCCACTGGTGCTGAAAAAGATCCAGACAAAAGGAGCCCGCAGTAGGGGGGTGGTGGAAGGACTCACGGAATTGGGGGAGGGGAGGTGCACAGGAAACCTAGAAAAGTCCTGGAGCTGGTGGGCAGGAAGGGACACCAGGTACCTTGAGTTGGGGTGTGTGTGTGCGTGTGGTGCTGTTGACTTGATGGCGGCTGAAGTCTGAATGGGGGCTGCCCAGACTTGCATGCGTGCAAGACTTCGAGGCCGCTCTGTGCAGGCCACCTGGCTTTCCGGTCCCTGGTGTGTGGTCAGCGCTCCCGGGCAGCCCCTGACAGTGTGAGCGGGCGTCCCAGCAGCCGCTACCTGCGCAGACAGGCCCTCCCCGGCCGCTCGCCGTCCGTCGGGAGCAGGTCTGGCGCGGGAAGGGCTAGCTCCCGGGCCGGGTCTGTCACTGCTCACGCCCAGCGCCCTGGTTTCTTTTGTCCCGCGCGTGGTGAGCAGGCGGCCCACGCGCAGAGTTGGGCACGGGGACTGGGTGGTTGGAGCGCCGCGGACGTCTGGGAGGCGCCGAGGCGGGAAAAGCTTGCCCTGCAGCGGTTGGGATGGGCAAGCATTTTTTGTCACCCGGTAAAGCGCTGCGACACGCTTCCCAAAGAGCGAAGTAGCGCCTGTAGGGCGCTCTGGAAACAAAGGTGGCGGAACTCGAGTCTGCAGGGTCCCCGAGACCAGCTCTTTATTCCAGTCCGCCCAAGTCCCCCGTTTCCGTCCCCCTCCCCGGCCCCTCCCCGCCAGTTGAGCAACTTTGCTGGCGGGTCGCGCGGCCTCCAGGAGCGTGTGCGGGGAGCCCCGGGGGAACCCCGGGGCGAGAGCTGCCCCCCGCCCTGCGGAGGCGAGGGCGCCGCGGGGCCCCATCCCTGTGCTCAGAGCAGGGCGTGCGGGTTGTCCCGCCTCGCTCGCTGTGTCACAGGGCGTGGAGCGGTCAGTGTGTTGGGCAGCCCAGAGCCGGGAGAGAAAAATCATGTCAAAGCCCCAAACGACGTTCTTTGTTTCCGGCTCCAGCTGCTCCCCACCCCTGGCAAGCCCGGCCGGACCCCGGAGAAGTCCGCGCAGCGCCGTTGCGCGCGCGCGCTCGCTCGCCCGCAGGCATCTCGGGTTCTCATCGCTGTCTCTCCGTCTCCGTCTGTCTCACACCGGCACCCCCTCCCCCACGATTGACAAATGAATGGCGGGTGTGAAATCCCTGCCTCTTCTGCCCGCGGAAGCCGGCCGGAGGGAGGCGGCGCGTCGGCGCGGGCCGGCCCGGTCTCGGGCTCGGGGCGCGCCGGCGGAGCAGATGTCTAGGAATACTGGGTGTTGGGGCGGCCGTGGGCGCCCCCTGACGGCGAGGGCCGGGGCAGGCGGGGAAAGCCCGGTTCTCACGGCCTTCAGAGTTAAGGATGAAGGGCTCCAGGGTTTCCCTCCAGAATCTGCGATGTGAAGTCTGGGGTTTTGGAGGACTTGGGGGTGGGGGTGGGGAAAGAGGGGCCTTGTCTCTAGGAAGGGGCCCTAGTGGCGCAGTAGTTGCGACTTGGGCTTTTAGGTGCAAGGCCAGCAGAGAAAGGCAGGGCTTTCAACGCCCGGGAAGTTAGTCCCAGGAACTCGCGAGGGCAAAGGCGACGCTCCGGCCCCACGCGGCGAGAGGTTTGGGTCAGGGCCTTAGGAAGTGCAGAGGCGCCTTCCCCAGGCGGCTGCTCTGTGCTCCGCGGGGTGGGCCAAGGCTGCAGCCGGA
>NW_022111373.1:66823214-66826200 GCF_000313985.2 Echinops telfairi | reverse complement strand
AGAGGAGGGAAGGTAAAGAAGAAAGGAACAAACAAGGGGCAGATACACGCACACTGTCACGAGGTGACCGGCAGGGTTCCCTGGCAGGTTTGGGTCTGCACGGCGCGGCTCATTTTAAAAGATACGTTTCTCCCCTTCAATGGACCCGAGGGATGGGCCCTGCGCACCGGCACGAAGGGGGCGAGGGGCGGTCGGGAGACTGGGCGCCGAGGTGGTCCAGCCTGGCCCTGGGAGGGGCGGCGCCGGCGCTCCCCGCAGCGCCCGCACGCAGCCGCCGCCGCCACGTGGGCCTGGGCTGCACCTCCCAGCCCGAGACGGGCGGGGGACTTCCTGGGCCCCCAGACAGCTGCACGGGTCGCACAGGCGGGCTCTGCTCCCAGCAGCCGGGCAGGGCGTCTCCGGGGCCCCGCCCTCAGGGCCCGAGTGGGTGGGGCTTGGCTTTCTCTTAGGACCAATCCGGAGTGGGTAGAAGGCGGGGCGAGCGGAGCCCCTCCTCACCGGGAGAGCCCAGCGGCCGTGCCACCTAAGGCGCAAGGCAAGCGGGTCCGGGCAGGTGTGAAACAAGCTTCTCTCCAGACGGGCGCTGGCGCGCTCTTATTAAAAAGGTGTTTAAAGTTTTTCATGTTGCTTGGGGGTTGTAAGAGGAGTACAGAAGGTGCGACTCAAAAAAACTCTTTTAGCCCCGAAATGAGACAAAAGTTTATTCTGCGTTACAGAAAGACTTTACACATACATTAAAAGACCATTTTAAAAAATTCAAATACAGAACCAACCAACCAATCGTAACCAAAAACTCACTGCCAACGAGTCAATTGCGATTCATAGCGACCCTATAGGAAGGACGGAGTAGAAACAGTGCCTGCCGGTTTCTGGAAGACTAAAATTTAAGAGTAGAAAGCTACCTCTTTCTCCTAGAGGAGAGGAGCTAGTGGTTTTGAACTGCTGACCTTGCAGTTAGCAACCCAATGCACAGCCCACTTATGCCACCAGGCCTCCTAATCAAAAAACAAGTTGTTATAAATAGTTCCTCTAGAATTGGCAAAGGTTGCTATTTGACAGGACTGTGAAGATTCCACGAGGGGAAAATGTAAGGGGTTTCCAGTGGAACTCTGAGGTCTTTTGTGACAGATAGTCCTGGCAGGGGTCCGGCCCATAGTAGGAGGTCAGTACATGTTTATGAAATAACAGAATGAGAAGCCTGGAGGACGTGGTGTACCCTAGACTCTGCCACTCAGAACTGCATTTTAAAGCTCGGTGCTCCTTAAGAGCCTTGGTGCTAGAGTGGATTGCTTATTGGGCTGCTAACCACAAGGTCAGCAGTTTGAACCTACCAGCCACTCTGTAGGAGAAAGATGAGGCTTTCTGCTCCTGGGAAGGTTTACAGCCTTGGGAATTGAGAAGAAGGGGCAGTTCTACTTTTCCTAATAGGGCCCCTCTGAGGTAGGTTTGACTCAATGGCCATGAATATGTGGTCACTGCATTTTTGCAAAAGGAAGTTTTAGTAGTGATTTCTGATAACTTCTCAAATTCTGGCATCTTCACCTTGACCCTTTTTCTTGTCTTCTGAAAGATGTGACCTAAGTTATTTTAATTACTTAGCTTTCAGTTTACTATGTTCTTGGCAATTGTGCCAAACCTATCTTGAAAATATTCACATAAAATCCTAAAATAGGGTGTAGTGAGTTTAATATAAAATTATGAAGGTACCAATAAAAGCAACAGTTTGTATTCGGAGATAAAATCTGTCGCCTATTTGGGTAATATCTAACTTGGGAATGTAAGAACAGCAGAGTGAGGGAAAGGGCTTCAGAAGTCTGGCTTCTGGTTTCCGAGCTCCAAGTAAAGGAAGACTGCAGTTTTAGATGCCTGCTCTGCCTAATGCCTGTCCAAAGGGTTCCAAAGGATTCCAGAGTGATTGAGCAATGCCTTCCTCCAGCAGGAAGTCCACAGTACTTAATCTCGGGAGTGCTGGGAAGAAGGATGCCAGTTAAGACAATCTTTCAGACTTTATGTAAGAGTTCAAACTTTTTTTTTTGGTTTGTTTCACTGGGCGGTTTAAAAAAATAAAAGTACTAGAATCTCCCTAGATTTATACATATGTATAGGCTTTGGGTTGTTCTACACCCCCCCCCTTTTTTATTCTCTCTATGCTTACACAATTGGGAGTGGAATACCTGACATTCCTAGATACCTGTATCTGCTTACCTGAAGTGATCTAATTCTATTTGGTAAGGGCCTAAAACGTTAACTCAAGGCTAAATATGATTAATGTTAACGATAGATCCATTGTTCTCCCTTTTCTAACACTCTTAATCTTAAATTCTCCATGGTTAATGATTGGACACTAACTGAGTATCAGAGATTTTCAGAGCACAAAGATCAACCAACTGGGTATCCATCGTCTTATAACATACCTAACCTCACCTATTGGAATTTAAACATTTTGCTTGACCTAATTCAGAAACAAACAGCATTAGATACTTTATCTAAAGGAGGATATGGCCCTGGGACAGAGCAGGATTTCTGAAGATACACTGTTCTTCTGAAGAAAAGGAGGAATGACTGTAATGGGTTATTATTTTACCACTCACCTAGAGAAACCAGTGAAGACAGACAGATACACATTTTGGGCGATACTGGGTTTGGTCAAAGAAAACATTCTGATGATACATAGGTCTGCACTTTACCAGAAAAATACAAGGCCTCTACTCTCTGATTTGGAATCAGAACAATGGGGAGTAGATGGATGTCTTGGCCAACCTCTACTGTGGTTAATGATTTTTTGCCAGTTTCTTCTTGGAGCCTAACCAAAAAACCACTGCCATCCAGTTGATTCCAACTCATAGCGACCCTATATAAGGTTTCTGAAGTTGTAAATCTTTATTGGATCTGACAGCCTCTTTTCCCACTTAAACTCTAAAGTCAGTGCCATTGGATTGATTCTGACTCATAGTGACCCTACAGGACAGCGTAGAACTACCCCTGG
>NW_022111373.1:66801291-66822771 GCF_000313985.2 Echinops telfairi | reverse complement strand
TCAACAGTTCAAAACCATCAGCAGCTTTACAGGAGAAACACAGACTTTCTATACACTTCAAGGGTTACAGTCTCAGAAATTCACAGGGGCCGTTGTACTCTGTTCTAAAAGGTCCCTATGGGTTGGAATCTACTCTCTGGCAGAGTTTGGTGGGTTGTTTGTTTTTCCAGTCTCCTTGGTGGGGGGTGGGGGAGGAATCCAATCAAAACTGATGTTGGAGGCGCTCTGTTGAGCCAGTTAAATTCAAGGCAGAGATGTCACACCAGGGATATGGGAGTGCATTGGGATTCCCAAAATGGTAATCTTGATGGATTTTCTCAGAGGAAACATGATGATCATCAAGATTAGATGGAAGAAGTTTTAAGAAAATTAAAGAATGCATTGGTGAGAAAAAAAACTGGGAAATTTGCAGGAAGGAATTAATTTCTCCATCATGACAATGCCTTAGCAACAAGGGCTGTCCTACAAACATTTCATTAGTTCCCCTCCCCTCGGCCACACACACATTCACCCTGCTGCCCTGGTCTTTCCCCTTCAGACTTGTTTTCCTCTCCAAACTCAAAGAATATTTCAAAGGAACATTGGGTCCCTTGAGGATGTCAAAACTGCCATTTGGAGGTGGTGTAAATAGAAGAACACAGAATTCTTTGTGGGGAAGGGTTAGAGAGATGGGACCTTAAATGTGTATAGACCTAGTAGAAGGTTATGTCAAGAAACAATAGCTTCATAGTTTAGTATTTTTGTTTAATAAAGGTTGTATGATTTTGTAGCAATACTTTTCTACTTATCCTCATATACACCATTAAAAAATCCCAAAACAAAATCCCCCAAACAACCACTCAGAGCAACTCTCAATAGGGTTTTGCAGACTGTACACTTGTACAAGAGCAGCGAACCTCATCTTTTCCTGGGAAGCCCCAAGTGAGTTTGAACTGCTGGCTTGGCAGCTAGCAGTCCCACACCTAACCATAACACCATCAGGGTTCCTTCAGCTTTCTCTCTGCGCCTGGGCATATATAATAAACATGATGATTTTTCCTTAGTCCAGGGATTTTTGACACTACTATACCCTTCTACTGAAGGTGCCTGGAGGGGCTGTATGTGAGTGGTGAGTGGAAAGGATCTTTGTTGAGTATGTTTGAGAGTTAGGTTTCCTGAATCTCCCTGAGATAAGTCTGTTATCTATGTTATTATTGTTAGCTACTGTGTTATCAGTCCCTGACTAATCATGACCCCATGCACAACCAAAATAATGCTGCCATCCATCACCTGTTGTGGATCAGAAAGTTGTGATCCATGCAGTTTTCATTGTCTGATTTTCAGGCCTATCTTTTTTTTTTTTAGCTAGTCATAGTCTGGAAGCTCTAATGAAATGGTTTCAGTATCATATCAGCATGCAATCCACCACTACCAGTGAGGGAAAAGTGGCTACACATAAAGTGCATAAAGGCTGGGAATCAGATTAGAATTTTTTATACTGAACGTAAACGTTCTGTAACTGAACCACCAATGCCTCATCAACCAACCAACCAACCAACCAACCAGACAGACAGACAAACAAATAAACAAACAAACCCACGGCCATTAAGTCTCCTCCAACTCTTAGTGGCCCTAGATAGTGTTCCCAAGGTGGTTAATCTTTATAGGAATAGAGAGCCTCAATGTCCCCCTTGAGCACCTTGCAGATTTGAACTGCAAACTTGGTGGTTACTATTCCAGTGCTTTCCTGATGCCACGGCCTGTGCTTCATAAACAGGTGTCTGTGTATCTACAGTGGTGATTCAGAAGAAGTAGAATGCTTACTTTCTATTTGGGAGGCAGTAGTTTAGTTCCTACCTGGCCAAGGCACCTCATATGCAGTTAGGACCTGGTTGTTAGCGGGGTGGTTGTGTGTTGCTATTATGCTACCCCAGTTTCAGTGGAGCTTCTAGACAGACTAAGAAAGGTCTGGCGATCTACTTAAGCCGATGAAAACGCTATGGATCACAGCTTTCCACCATGAAAGAAAGCTTAGTCAAGGCCAGGTTCAGGCATCCAATAGGAAAATAGTGATCAATTCATTTGAGGCCATAACTCATTTGAAGTAAATCTCATGTCCAAAACATGAGCTTCTCTCTTCATGACAGCTATCCCTCCTATGAGAAAGAACCCAGGAGCAATCTGATGGGCAATCCCCTAAACGCACTCCAAACTCCTTGCCACGGAGTAGAGTCTGGCACATTGCAGCCCTATAGGACAGGGTATAAGTGCCCCTGTGGCTTTCCAAGACTGTAACTCTTTGCGGGAGTAGAAAGCCTCTTCTCTCTCCCATGGAGCAACTGGTGGTTTTGAACAGCTGATCTTGTGGTTTGAAGCCCAATGCAGCATCACTATGCCACCAGGGCTCTCTGGGCTTTGCCTATTACATCCATTTTGTAGCTGAGGTATCCTAGACAGTTGGTTGTCTAGGGTAACTAATTGGAAGAATGACAGAGACAAAAACCACTGTGTCTGTGTCCTTAAGTCACCCCTTTCAGCTAGGTTTCCCCCAAAGGGGTGAATACTAACTATCTGTTTAATAGAACTGGCTCGGAGGCAGCTCATCCCTGCATGGCTGGCCCTTCTCTCTGCAGTCATTTTTCATGGGTAAGAATTCAGGACTTTGTGTCTCTCAGGCAGTGAGCAGCCTCAGCCAGCTGGACACTACTGTTCGCTGCTTTTCCTCCAAGTGACCTCACTGAAGTAAAGGACTAAACGTAGGCACGGATTCTCATATTGCTCGGGTGCTTCCATGGAGACAGACTTGTTATCACTAACAGCCTGTGCTTACCAGACAAGAACAGTAGAGTAGAAAAAAGGGTTTCTGAAACTAAATCTTTATAAGAGTAGAAAGCCTCATCTTTCTCCCTTGTAGTGGCTGGTGGGTTTACAAATTACTGACCTTGTGATTAGCTCCCCATGGAGTAAGGAACACATTCTGCCAGCAGGGCTCCTGGAGTTTGAGAAGGGGTGTTGAACACAAAGGAAGAGGCTTTAGAAAGTTTCTCTTAGGAAGACCAAACATAGAAGGCAAATACATTCCCTAACAACCAATAGCGTGGATCTAATTTAAGAAAATTAGAGAAATGGAATGAATGCTATGGACCCCGAGGCTGAGGTGGTGGAAATATAGTTCTATGGTACCTCAGGTCAGTAAAACATTCTGTGATATTTACTATAAAGTGCTGCTGAGTTAGTTTTGATTCCTACAATCCCACATGACAAAATAGAAGTGCCCAGGGGATTTTCTAGACTGGTAACCAGAACAAAGTGAAACACTGAGAACAATTTTTCTTGAAGGAAGACAAGACTTTATTATGTTTAGGTGTTTTCGGTAGGTGCTGTTAAGTGAGTTCCAACTCATAGCAACCGTCAGTACAATGGGAGGGCACCCCACCTGGTCTGGCCCCTCCTCACATCTGCTCCCGTATTGCAGCCACAGTGTTTATGAGTTATTAAAGAAAGATTTCTTAGTTGGAGTCAGTTAATATATGTGAGATATTTTCCATTTAATAGCTTTTTATAATACAGCCTCATTTTGGTTAGAACCTAAAAAAGAGAGTAGATGAAATTGATGTTATTTATTTTTCCTTGAAATGTTTTGATGGCATTGAGATACAAGTGTGTATTTTCTTCTTGCTGCAGTATCTTATAAGAAATATAGAACTCTTTGGAATTTCCCAGGTAGTGTTGAATAGGGTCCAGTATCATATCCCAGTAATGCATTGATAAATAATAAACGTAATTATCAAAGTTAATCCATTGGAGTTGTCAAATGACCTGTAGGTGAAAAATGTGACATATATTAGGTTATAAAAAGGTCTTTCAGGAAATACTTAGAATTAAATAATTTTATGATTTTGTTTTGTTCTATTTCCTTTCTAGATACATGAAATAAATGAAGTATAGAAGAATATTAAGGAAAAAAGAATAGCTGTCATATATTATGAAATTGAAATTGAGCATAAATTGGATTTGAATTCTTATAGCATTTGCTTTTTTTTAATCTAAATTTCCTAGGTAATAGAGAATTAAGATAGTTTTTAAAGATGGTGAAAGTGGGTTATTTAGGGCACCAATTAGGAGCATGTATCAGAGTGCTTTCAACTAGAAGTAACAACCCCCCTGATCAAGCTGAGTTTTAACAGGTAACAGATATTATCTCATATCAAAAGAAGTCCAAAGGTAGGGCCCGTTCTAGGGCCAGCTCTTACAGACTTAAGGCCTGACTCTCCTGATTCCCACAGCGTCATCGACAGAGGCTGCCTTCTACAGTAGGAGGCCTGGTGGGTAGTGGTTAGGTTTGGGCTATTCACTGCAAGGTCAGCAGTTCAGAACCACCAACCGCTCCACTGGAGAACGAAGAACCTTTCTAGAGAGTTATAGTCTTGGAAACCCACACAACCCAGTCATAATCTACTTGATGGCAGTGAGTTTCATCTTCTACATTCATGTACCCTGTTTCCGAAAATAAGACAGTGTCTTATATTAATTTTTGCTCCCAAAGATGCTCTACGTCTTATTTTCAGGGGATGTCTTATTTTTTTCATGAAGAAGAATATGGTACACATTTATTGATTATTGTTTTATTAGAATAGACCTCGCACTTCCTGTCTGCTCCAGCTGTGCTGCAGCTAACAGTGAGCTGGGCGGCGGCAGCGCCCTCTGCTACAGTCCAGAGTCCAGAGTTACGGTAGCTTTGGAGGGGCCTTGTTTTGGGGGAGGTCTTATTTTCGGGGGGATGCCTTATATTTCAGCTAGAGACAAAAATGTAAGTAGGTCTTCTTTTCGGGGGATGTCTTACTTTCGGGGAACCAGGGTATGTAGGGCAGCTACAATACTTTTAGGGAAATATGCTATTATGACAATGCCTGGTGATGGAAAACAACCATATCCTATTTTCTTAAGACGAGTAAACCTTTGCAGTGGTAACCCAGCACAGATCCTTCACAGCCTATTGGCCAAAGTTGGATCACATTCTTATTAAGAAACAAGTCATTGGCAAACTGGATGGGCCTCCTGTAATTACCAAAGGACAATCCGGAGCTCCCTGAGCTAGCAATGAACCCAGGCTCTCCCAGATCATCTGACCACGTACAGGACAATGGAAGACAGTGGGATGGAATCCAAGGTTGATTAGGGAGGAGGAGGAGGAGGAGGAGGAGGAGGGGGAGGAGGAATGACTGCGGGGTGACCAATCAACACAAGTGGATAGAGAACAGTTCCAAAGGGAGCTGAGTAAAGAACAACTGTGCAGAAGAAAGAACCTTCTGCAGTTCTGAGGTTGATGCTTTATTTCTAGATGGCCTCCAACACTAGTGTTTACTCCCCTCATAATCATAGCTTTTTAGAAATTTAAGTTGAACGGAGCCATCTGAGACTCAGATTGTGAAATGCCTTCTCACACAATCAGTGAATAGCAGAGCCAAGGGCAGGGTTTCTTGACTGTCAGTACAGGGTGTTGTTGGGTTTTGTTTTTTTTCCCATTCTTTATCCATGAGACTTCAGAACTGCTGGAACTGCTTTAAAAACGCATGGCAAGCATTCACCTCTTTTTTAATTAACAGTGCCGTATAATGCATTTATTTTGTTTGCTCAGCTACCTAGAAACTCAATCTAGTCTAGTCTATGCTTTAAAAAGCCTGCTGAGGCCCTTCGCCTGTTTTTATATTGTGTACAGAGCCACCAGTGGGTTCTTCTTCTTCCCATCTGATACGAATTCCACCCCCTTCTCTCATTCCATCATGACCAGCTTCCTGTTTCTAAATCGACTTTGTGGTCACCCCTCCCTCTTTGGGCCAGATCCTAGACTCTAGTTACTTAGACTGTGGTCTGTATTGTTCTGCTGAAGGCCTACTCAGCTGTGGCTATCCAATATAGCCACATTGTGTGGTGTATGTTCTCAAATTGGGTTCTGGAATTATTGTGGTAACTGCTGCATTGGGTGAGATTCAAAGTAATCATCAAAGTGTTGGAACAATTTCTCTGATTACAAGTTCTCTCCTGTTTTTACAACCCAGGAGAAGCTGCTCCTTGCACATATATGACATGCGGTATACTTTTAGCGTCTGATTTATGGCTTCCCACAAATATGGATGCTGATGATTTGCTTTGCATGCTTCTTCATTTCTAGGACAAGATGCTGACGAATATACAAAGCATCTTATGGATGTGTTCTACCTTAATAGCAACCCATGGGCTACGTAAAGGTGAGTGTTGGTGCCATTTAAAATCGAAAGCAGAGTACCGGGATGGAATGGCACCACAGAGAGTAAAAGATAACTTTTTGATCTAGTCAATGCAGAGAACTTTCAGCTAACACTATTATTTGGGTGAAAGTTGTAGTTTTAAATCAATCAATCAAAGCAAAGTAATAAATGAAATGCTAACGAAGCAAATGAAATTTCAATAACTTCTGAGATTACTTTCTAACTGTGGGTAAAAGCTCCAATCAGACATTGGGAAGACGCTTAAAATTCATCTTTTTCAGTGCTGTTTAATGCCTCTCTGATAAAAGAGGCATGCCCTTAAATAACTGAGTGTTTAGAGTCTGAAAAAAGTCAGAAAGATACAGAGAAGACCGACAACCAGGCTGTAGTCTTCTCTTTTTCAGAAATAAGTTGACAAGTTCGTAGATATTGTTTTTCTTAACTTTGAATTTTATATCCCCCTAATGAAGGTCCCAATTTTACAATGTATGCAGTCTGGAAGTGATGTTAAGGAAGTTGAATAGGTCTCCAGACTCAGTTTCCACTTTTTCCTCACACTCAGCCTAAGCTTCACTACCATAGAGGCAGCCCCGACTCATGGCAGCCCTTTAGGGCAGGGTGAGTACCTGCCTCCGTGAGTATAGGAGACTGTCACTGTGTACAGAACCAGAAAGTCCCCTCTTTGTGGTGGTTTTGAACTGCTGACCTTGTGGATTGCAGCCATTTCGTAACCACTACATCACCAGGGCTCCTAGCCAAAGCTTCAGATAATTTTAAACAATTGGCTATCGCATGTGTAGACTTTCATGTTTCCTTAGTTTTTCACATGCCATCCTTCCTTTCTCGAGTTCTACCTTCAACTTATTCTCTAACACTCAAATCCGACCATCACTCCTTTCTCTGTTCTTTCCTTCTTCCCTTTCCTCTCAGACCCCCATTTTCCTTCCTACCTGTCTCTTTTCTTTTCCTCTTTCCCCTTTAGTCCTCTTTCCCGCTGTTCTTTCCTGTCCTTCATATTCTGGGACTCTCAGGATACCACAGTGGAGAAATCATACATTGTTCTCATTTTCATTAAACGTAATCTTCTAGTTATAAGTGACAGGCAATTATGAGTAAGCAAAGATCCAAGTCAGGTAAGTTCAGATGCGTGAAAATAAAGCCAAGTGACATCACAGGGAATGGACTGGGTTGGGAAGAGACCGATCTTTCATCATCTAGCAGAGGGCCTGGCACATTGTCAGCATGTAATTACTTTACATGTTGAGTGAATCAGTGATTAATGAATACGTCAATGAATGTGTCTAGGAGCAACTAGATGGCTATCAGAATAGAGACTCTATTAACTACTATATGAATAGCATGCACGTCTTGAACATCTTCAGATAGTTAAGTGTCAGTGAAGATCACAGACCGGTCAGCACGACAGCATGCAGTGAAGAGGAGGACACGAAAGGAGTCTCAGAGAGAGGAGCTCTTGGGCGAGGAGCTAGTTTGGGTAGGCAGCAATGGAAAGAGGCTACTAATGAATAAAGGTCAGGGGAGAACCTGGAGGGCCAGAGGAGCCAGTCCTGCACTGTAAACAAAGTTTTGACTTCCTCTGAAGCAAAAAAACCAATCACGACAACAATAGGGGGTATAGGGAGAGGACCCCTGATGTGGTCGCTCTGAGACAGTATTTTGAAATGGTCATACTAGCTCATAATATTGAGTAATTTTACATAGTTTCCTTATATGATCTTAACTTTCTGATGAGGTGGGTTTTTTAGTATCCCTTTTAGTGTTCTTGTAATTCTGTTTTACAGAGGAGGAACCTGTAGCACAGAGAGACTTGGAGACATAGCTACTGTACAAGATCACACTGCTAGTTAGTGGTGGAGCTAAGAGTTGAACCCGGGCTGTTTGGTCCAGATCTTTATTATACTTTTCTCCAAGAGTCAAGTCCTTGGAAAGACGCAATTAATTTAGGGTTAATTTCAGAAGAATTTGTTTTGTTTTGTTTGTTATTTTCATAATAGAAGCCAAGTAGAAAATCTAAGTTTGAGCAGAATACAGTTGCTAAGTCCTTAAGGGACTCTCTAGCAGTCATCTGCTGAATCAGCAAGTGCTTTCATCTGAGAGTTTTCTGTGTCCTCCCCCACCCTAAGGTCCTCAAGAGACCAATGACTAGAATGGACAAACTGTATACCGATGATTGGTTTTATGCTAATACACAAAACGGTCTCTGCTTTAACAGTTCTCGTTCTATTAGGTCACAAACTGTCCTCATCAGTAATTCTCTAGCACCGCCTTGGTTATTCCACTATTCCTCTCATAATAAGATATGGAGTTATGCATAATCATTCATCATTGAACGAATGAGGGGGATAGTTACCATTTGACGGAGTGATAACATTCCATACTCTTCATCTGACATTTATTTAGCCAAGGTTTCTGGTTCTCTCTCTCTGTTTGGTCAAATTGTGCAGATGGAATTTACTTAGTTGGCAGAATTTCCTGACAGAGAATGGGGGGTAACTGATCATTCACTATTTAGATCTTTCTCCCCTACTGTACTCATTTAGACCCAACCCATCTGGTGGGAACAATGAGTTTTTGTTAGGATTCACTTGTATTGCTTTCATTGTCAGCGTTTCAAACAGGTTCCTGCAGGTAGCAGACCTTTTTCCTGTTGTTAGCATCATCTATAAAAATGATCCACTGAACTATGAAGTTTCCTTCTTAAAATATTTAGATTTAGTGAACTTGGTCCTTGTTATCCAGGGCACTAAGACCCATGATTTAATACACAAAAGATCTGACCACACAGTTTTTTGTTAATCTTGTTAAGACTGGGTTTTACATGAATATGAATTTATAGTTAACCTTACTTAATTAAATAATTGAAAGGTTTATTTCATTAAATCATTAGAAAGCTTATTTAATGAGCTAAATAAGCTTTACGTGTTCTTACATTTATAAACATCTGGGACCATAAACAGCCCTTGGGAAATGTGCCTGTTGACATAGTTTTTGTTCCGTGCATCTTCTGTAACTGCAATCATTTAACAAGGCGCAGCAATTCAGGGACAGTCTCATTGGATAGATTGGGCTGGATCTTGTGACTATCCGTACACATTTAAAGTTATCAAAAGGAAATCTGGTGAAGCTGCTTATTCTCCACGAAAGAGAACTATTTTATACATGGTGGAGAAAGCATTCAGGAAACAAGATCAAAAGATTTCATAGGACATAAGATGAACGCAAATTCCAGAGGTTCAGCCCACAGAGTCCTCACCGCTTTCCTTCCCAGGACGCCCACTCTGGCAACGGAGGTCAAGATCTCATTGCACCATCACCCTGTGCTGTCAGCATCTCCTTAACGGACTCGAATGTCAGCAATAAGAACCACTCACAGGTCCCTCTCAGGGAGCTGATGAACTTATTTATAAAATAGTCCAAGTCCTAAAGGATTTCCATTCAGATAGTAATTAAAGGATTACAGAAGTAATAGGGTCTAGATTCTGAAGAAGGAGCTCTGATGGAGCAGTGGTTACGCATTGGGCTGCTAACTGCAAAGGTGGAGGTTCAAACCTACCAGCTGCTCCACAAGAGAGAGATGAGGCTGTTCCTGTGATATATTCACAGTCACAGCAGCCTTGCTGAGCAGTTCTGCTCTGTTCTACAGGACCGCTAGGCGCCAGAACTGCCCCAAAGGCCGTGGGCTTGGGTCTGTGGGTGTGTGTAGATTCCGGGATGTCCGGGTAGTGCAAACAGCTAATGCACTCAAGTGCCAATCAAAAGGTTGGAGGATTGTGTCCACAAAGAGGCGCCTCAGAAGAAAGAGCTGGTGATCTACTTCCTATCAATCAGTCCCTGAAGAACCCTGTAGAGCACAGGTGGACTCTGGCACCTACCATGAGTTGGCATAGACTCTGGCACCTACCATGAGTTGGCATAGACTCTGGCAATTGGTTGGCTAGACTCTGAAAGGGACCTAAGACTGAAACTTCTTATGAGTTTAATGTAGGGATAAGGTAAGAATCCCAGAAATACCAAACCTAAAACATTATTTAATTATTCTTCTGACCTTATACTTTAGAATATTGATCTCAGTAACATTTTAAAGATTATTGTAGTGTGCAGCCAATAAATAGCACATTTAATTTTACTTTCATTTAATATTAACTGCCTTCAATCCTGTTTTAGACAAGCTATGTATAGATCAATAAAATGAGTTTTAAAAAATATCTCAGATAAATGACCATTATAACTTGGAGATAATTACAGGTCTCTGTTATAGATACACTAAGGAGTCCTAGTGGCACTGTTGGTTAAGCATCAGACTGTTATCTCTAAAGTCAGCAGTTCAAACCCACCCGCCTCTCTGCAGGAGAAAGATGAGTCTGTATGCACCTGTAAAGGTTTACACCTTTGGGCATCCCATAGTCGGTCACGGTGAATCAGATTGATGTAAGTGGGTAGGTTAGGCTCATAAACCCCCAACCAAATTCACTGCCATCAAGTCGTTTCTGACATCGGGCAACTGTGTAGGACATCGTGGAACTGCCCCTGTGGGTTTCTGAGACTGTGACTCTTTGCGGGAGTCTCATTTATCTCCTGCGGAGCAGCTGCTAGTTTTGAACTGCTGACTTTGTGGTTAATAGGCCAATGTGTAACCACTACCATACCAGGACTCAGAGACACACTCAATATAATATGGCATTAATTATTTTTAATTTATTTGTGCTAAGTGTAAGATTTTCTAGGGAAGTCGTTTGAAGTTAAATTTAAATCATTAGCCAGAGAGAGTTTTTTTTTTCATGGAGCATAATATCTCTACAATAGCTTTTTACAATTCCCCAAATGACTTATCTGTATGGGTCTCTAGTGAAGCTATTTGGTTTCACATGCATATCTATACTGAGGTGTTAGAAACACATCACTCTCTAAATTAAAAAGCTATTATATCACTCCTTAGTGGTTACTGTTAACTTGTTGACCATATTTTTATCAAGCAGGATTTGCTTATGCATTAATAGTAATTCATATTCTTATTACACAGTTTTTTTTCTAGCTTAGTCAGTAGGCCCCTGAGGCAGGAGGATGGATTTTTAGGAGTAGAGGAACATTTCTTTGGCGTGTAATGATGTTGGCTGGTCGTCAGTGTTTCCTTGACCATGTTTCAGGAGAGCTAGGTGGACGGTGGACAACTTGGCCCTCAGGAGATAATTCAGTGCAAAGTAGTTGCAGCTGGATTTGCCATTATGATGAAAGCTTTGGTTCAAATACAGACCCAAGAACATCCTTTAAGTGTTAGTTTTACTCCAGCTCCACTCCAGGAAAAGAAAGCACCTTTTACAAAAATTCTCACTCCCTTCTTTGAATTTATTTCCATTTCCTCTTAGGTAAGGTGGGACGTCTCTTAAACGTTTTTCATCCTCTGACATGTAGACCTAATTTTCACCATTCCATTGCTTCTTATCCTTCTCCCCTTGATTGCCTTCTCATGCTTCTTTATTTTATCACAGATGTTGTTCATGCGCTGCACTATTACAAATGCTTTAAAACAGATGATGTACGCACAAGTATATTCAGCACATACAAGGAACATTATTAATCCCTGTCTTTGATACAAAACATTGCAGGGGATTTTCTGTATGTGGAGTCCTGGTTACTTGTTGGGCTGCTGAGAGGTCAGTGGTCTGAAGCCACCAAGTGGTGTATTCAGCATTCTATTCCTGTAAATAGTGTCAGAAACCTAGATCTGCCCTGACCTATGGGGTTGCCATCATGAGTCGGAATTGGCTCTCTGGCAGTGAGTTAGACTTAGTTATTCTCTGTATGTAAATCACTTCTAATTGTTTTGCATATTGAAAAGATAAGCCAAACCGTTGTCAAGGATTTTTTTGTCCATTCATGTGTCCAATGCATTGCGTTTGCTTGTTTCATTTTTAAAGGCTTAATTCTGGTGTTTTCTGTTTCCTCTAGTCAATGCAGAAAAACAGGCCGCTGTTAAGGGCTCCCTTTCTGCCAAAGTCAGCCTGCCTTGTCATTTTTCAACCATGCCTACTTTACCACCCAGTTACAGCGCAACCAGTGAATTTCTTCGCATCAAATGGTCTAAGATTGAAGTGGACAAAAGTGGGAAGGATTTAAAGGAGACTACTGTTCTAGTGGCCCAAAATGGGAACATCAAGATTGGCCAGGACTACAAAGGGAGAGTTTCTGTGCCGACACATCCTGACAACGTGGGTGATGCCTCACTCACGGTGGTCAAGCTCCGCGCAAGTGACGCGGGCCTTTACCGCTGCGACGTCATGTATGGGATTGAAGATACCCAAGACACCGTGTCCCTGGTTGTGGAAGGTAAGGCATTTGGCATCTGTAAGATGGTAGGATAGCATGATGTCTGGCTCAGAAGTATTGTGAAAGAGCATGAACAATGTATGTGGGGTTGGTGCAGGTAGGACCCCCTACCGCTACCACCCTATGAAAGCCAATGCCTTTCACCAAGTGGGAGGCATTTGTTATTTGGATTGTGATTTTTTAAGAAAATAGGCTGATTGATTAAATTTAGAATTTAGTTGTTCTTATGAATTATAGAATCTATTTGGGCTCAGAATGACTCTATTTGACCCCCTAAAACTGCCCATAGGGTCTCTAGGCTGTAATCTTTACAGGTGCAGAGCACCCAGTCTTTCCTTCTTCTGCACTTTTGTCAGATTTGAACCAACAGTTACATTAGCAACTAAACTCTTGACCTTTGTACTACCAGAACGCCTTAGTATGTCATTGTTGTGTCTGAGTATACTGTAAATAATGCATACCTCACACCATGGTCAACAGTTCAACACTCAGTGTCTAAGTGTGGACATCTATTGAGGGCTACTCTTCAAAACTGATCTTTATGTCATTTAGTATCTATTGACCTACTTGAGGAGGCCTGGTGGCGCAGTGGTTACGCGTTGGGCTGCTACCTGCAAGGTTGGCAGTGTGAAACCACCAGCACTCTGAGGGAGGAAGACAGGACTTTCTATTCTAGGACTCAGTTACAGTCTTGGACACTTGCAGGGGCAGATTTTTTATTTACTTACTTTCCCCCTTGTTTTCTGACTCTTTTCATATAATTATGAAAATCTTTGTGTTTGCATTTAGACAATACAAATTCTGTCTTCTATTGAAAAAATAAGGTACTTAATAAGTACTGCAGTAAAATACCAATACTAAATAATTATTGAATTGGATCCAAACATTGGATCAACAGAGAAATTAGTGAAATGTTTTAAAAGGCTAATGCAGTGGTTGTTATTCATTAAGTCTTGCAAAAAGACATTTGTTTTATCCCTTCAGTAGTAGTTTAGATGTCATTTGAATTTAGCTTCGGAGACAAAGCAAAGAAGAATGGTTTTAATTGGGTACACAGCTCTTGGACAGATATTATTTTGGCAAGTTATCAAGCAAAACTCTAATGCCCTGACATGATGGGACAGCTTTTCCTCCAACCTTCCACTTTCCTACAGAAAGAAGTACATGGGGATTTATTAAAAATCTTTTTTCTGTGGCCAAAAGGGAGCATGCTGAATTCCAGATGCAACAAATCAACTTTCTGAACATCCTTGTGCATACAGCTTCTTTTGTTTCCTTTTCCAAGTCTGTTTGTATGTTGTTTGGGTATCCATGAAACATCCGGAAATAACCCTTTTTATTATTTACTTTAGTTGACCTCAAATTACTCTGCTGTAATCTCTTTGATGATATTACATGTATTATATATACATACATAATATGTATTCCAAAAGGAGGTAAAGGACTTCTTAAAAATTTTGCTATTAAAGAATTAGCAATGGATTTGCCCCTTGCCCCTCTGAAACAATGCAAATCCTCCACTAAGCTCCTTAGCCCCATGAGGTCTTCAACTGATCTTAACCATTATACATACTTACATCCCTGTGTTGGTCATGGCGGCTCATTTATGACCTCTTCTTACCTCCAAACTTCAGGGCATGTGTAGGACTTTTAATCACCAGGAAGATTATTTGAAACCTTGATCAGTGGAAGTCTAATTTAAAACTATCCAAATGATTGCTTAGGTCTCAGAGATTATAATCGGCCATCTCTCATACTTACCAGCTAGATACTTCCTGGCAATTTCGTAAAAGTCCTACAAAGGGACATATTTTCTGGAAGACAACTGATGAGGTTTTTCCAAGGGTTCTCTTTTAGGCAGAACAACTTAAAAATGGGAAATTTAATGTCTTTGTCAGTGAGTCTTCTCGGTACCAGTGTAGGTCTTGCTCTACTGACCTTGAGCCAAACCCCAAACCAAACGCGCTGCCATCAGGTTGATTCTCACTCAAAGCCACCCCCTGAGACAGGGTACTTATCTGTGAGCTGAGGGGTCCATTCCCTAGAGTTACTTTATTGGCACACACCAGTCTTAAAAAAATAGATCATGAAAGGAAGATGATATGGCAAATAATCTTAAAGATAGAAGCCAAACTGTTGGGCTGCAATCCTCATGGCCGGCAGTTGGAAACCACCAGCAGCTCCTCGGGAGACAGCTGGGCTTTTTAGTCTCATAACCAGTTACAGGCTTGGAAATCTACAGGGGGTCACTATGAGTTAGCTCTGAGTTGATGGCAGTGAGAATTAAAGGGAATAGGTGTTCTTGAAGACACAGAGTTAAGGGAGCCAGAAAACGGACTCCCTTACTTCATGACTTGAAAAGCATGGCTGTTACTTTAAGGACTCACGTGGCCCTACAATAAGCTATGGTATTTCAATTACCACAAACCCATGTGAAAATTGGACCCTGATCCAAGAAGAGCAAAGAAGAATTTCACTTATGAAGCTGGAAAAGAATCTTGAAAGTACCATGGACTACCAAAAGAACAAACATCTGTCCTGGAAAAAATACGGCCAGAATGTTCCTGAGGAGCAAGGGTGGCGAGACTTCATCTCATGAACTTTGCATGTGGAGAGAAGGGTATCGTGCTTGGTAAAGCCGAAGGGCAGGGAGAAAGAGGAAGAGCTCAATGAGATGGATTGACACAGGGGCTGCAATGTTGGACTCAAACATCAACACAATTGTGAGGGTAGAACAGGACCGGGCAGTGTTTTGTTCTGTTTCACACGGTGAGGGTATGAGTCAGCGCTGTCTCAATGGGTCCTAACAACAATAAACTTCATGATACTGCCCAGGGGCAAGTGAAGAGAAACGTGAAACATCCACTTGTACCATGTAAACATCGACTAGCATCTCTTCCTGAAAGCATACAATGTTGAGATAGTTACTTCCTGAGGAAATTGCTGTTGCTGTGATGTGCTGTCCAGCAGCTTCCAACTCATCCCAGCCGCATGTACAACAGAACCCAGCACTGCCTGAGCCTACCCACTCCCCCATTGTTCTTATGGTTGAGCTCCCTGGGGCAGCCACGGTGTCAGTCCATCTCATAGAAGACCTTTCTCCTTTTGGCTGCCCCTCCACTTTACCAAGCATGATGTCTTTCCCTAGGGACTGGGTCTCTCCTGACACCATGCCCAGAGCAGGTGAGAAGAAGTCTTGTCATCTTTGCTTCTAATGAACATTCTGGCTGTACGTCTTCCAAGACAGAGTTTTTTGTTCTTTGGAAGTCTTTGGTACCTTCAGTATTCTTCACCAGCACCACAAGTCAAATGTATCAATTCTTTGGTCTTCCTTATTCAGTGTTCAGATTTCACGTAACCGCTACACCACCAGGGCTCCTAAGCCCTTCAAGTGTCCAATGATTCTATGACAAATATTGCTTGTGATTAGGACATCTACCTACCACTGAGTATCCAGTGTCTGAAATCCCCTTTTGGCTTGTTTACATGCTAGTAAAAGTCCCAGTTAAGCAACTTTCCTTTGCAAAGGATAGGCATTGTGGTGTTCTTCAAATCACCTGAAGGTGCTTTTGCATAATTGTGGCTTTCTTGAATAAAAAAGATTTTTTTTTTAGGTGAACTGAAGACTCCAAGTCCATTTTCATTTTACTCCCCCCACCCCACGCCCACCCACAGCCACTCGGGTCACTATTTTGTCTTGAGGAATAAGGAATCTGGGGGATTATTTTTGGTTTTTATTTTATTTGTTTAGCTTAAACTTTACTTTTGTTTCTTAAAGACAGATACTGTATACATTGACACATCCCATCTCAAGAAAGAAATCAACAATAGCCTGTTAAACCCTTCACGTATGCGGTTCTCTTTCTCCTCATCCTTCTTCCTTGAGTCCAAAAGCCTTATCTCAAATATATACAACTATGTCTTGAGGCTCTCGCTATTTTTCTAATGAACTTGATGTAGCCTACCAGTCAGAACTTTTACCTATGGTGACAAATGCCAGCAGGCTCCTCATTGCTTGCTGCTTGTCTTTGCAGGCGTGGTGTTTCATTACCGGGCTTCGACCAGCAGGTACACTCTGAATTTGGAGCAAGCCAAGGAGACGTGTTTAAGTGTTGGGGCAGTCATAGCCACACCGGAGCAGCTGCAGGCCGCCTATGAAGATGGGTTTGAGCAGTGTGATGCAGGCTGGCTGGCTGACCAGACCGTTCGGTGAGAGGGCTGCGGTCCACAGATGTTCACACCTGCATGTGGGAGGAACGTGTCACTTAGTAGTCATTTCTTTCCCCAGATACCCCATTCGTATACCCCGAGAAGGCTGTTACGGAGATAAGAATGGGAAGGAAGGGATCAGGACCTACGGAATCCGTTCTCCTCTTGAGACTTATGATGTGTACTGCTACGTGGATCATCTGGATGGTAAGGCCTTTAGAGTTCTACCGGTTCATTCGCAGTCAGAAGACCGAGGAGAGGTACCTTGGAATGTTAGCCTATCTTCCTGTTGGTTTGGATTCCAAAGAGCGACTTTGAGTCTCCATGACCTGGCGGATGTGTGGTCAGGAGAGGGAGGGGTGTGTCCATGGCTCTGCAGGTTAGAAATGTGCTCTAGTGAAAGGTAGGTTTTCTTACTATCGCGCGGCTCTTGGCCTGTTTCCTGGACACCTCAAGAGCATTAAGATTAGAACACTGGAATAGGGTGGTATCTAGTCTTGTGAAAATGTCAGGTCGTATTCCTGAGATAACAAACCCCTAGGAAACCAAGCATTGACCTTGGCAATAAAAAAAATTAAATACTCCAAAAGCTCAAAGGAATCATGCTGTAAACTAGCCAGGTGATATTTTAATGTTTCAGATCTCTTTGTGTTTATTTCACTGTACTAATAGGCAAGCCTTTGAATCTTTCATTCATTCAACCAATCAACACTAAAAGAACACCCGACATGTGACAGGTACTGCACTGGTCATCAGGAGGATGAAGCCAGTACCCTGCAGCCCTTGGTTTAAAGGTGCTTTGGGTCTGGTTGATCTGCACCATCCTTCCTCACTCAGTGTGGGTTAGAGATTCTTAAAGTGAGACGTTTGACTTTAAGAGTGCCAGCATTATCTAATGAAGTCTTGTTATAAAAATGCAGGGGAAGGAGATGTTTGGTACCTTTGAACTGGAGTGTCATTTGTGTTAACAACCATCATAGAGGCCTACCTGCAAACATAAAAAAAAGAGAGCTTATAATTTCATTTTTTGAGGGCTAACAGAAGAAGAATGCATTCTTGTTACTAAGGTAAAAATCGGCAGGTTGGACTCGATCATTTCTGTGGTCCCTTTCAACAATCCTGTGAGTTTGTGATTCTTTGAATTGAATAATCAACTTCAGAGACTGAGAGAGAGTAAGCGGTTTATATATTTCTACTACTGTTACTACATATAAATAGGAAGGTCTGCTTCCAAGAAGCTCACTTAGTGTATGTTTTCCTAGCGTCTTAGCATTCTTCTTGTCAGTACCCTGTAAGACTGCGAAGTGTATTTTGTAAAGCCAACTTGACATTAGCAATTCCAATTTTTATGTAGTGTCAAAGGGACCACAGATGCAAAAGCTGAGCTGTGGGTGACATTGACATAGATGCAGAACTTTTATCTTCCCTTTATGGCAAGCACTGCTGTGTTGTTTTTTAAATATCGGAGAGTTGCAGGAGAATGTGGTTCTAAGAAATGCATTTGGCTATTGCTACTTCTATAATGTTGAAGCTCGCATCTATCATTACTGCATTAATTTAGAATAATATACATGTGAGTGATAGTTACAAAAAAATCTGGAATGTTGGTAATATTGGAACTTGACCAGAGGTATTTTGTGGAATTATATAAGATCAAACTACCTATAAGATCTTTGGTAAATGTAATTGAAATGGTGCAGATCCAAATATTAAGATATATTCGTAAGTCTTGGTGGAAAGACAGGTGCCTGTGCCCACTAAGTGCCCATGATGCTATTAGCACGTGAGCCCTATAGGTCCTCCGTGTGTCTGTCTCTCAGTCTTCTCCAGATGGAGCAACAGCAACCCCCACTCTCTTAGACTACACATTCCCCAACTCTCAGAGAATTCCTCCAAGCTCAGAGAAGTCTTTGTGGGTTTTCAGCTTCTGCAGAAGTGCTAGAAATTCCACACCCTCTCCCAGGCTCCTTTGAAGTTCTTTAGACAGGTTTAGGCGGTACAAGTCTGATAGACACCTTGCCATACTGCACCCACTAGCTATTTGGAGCTGGCTCCCCACAATCTGCTCAGAGTAGCAGAGAACTGGGCTCTGTCAGAATAGTAGCATGTATTTGTCATCCACACTGAGAAGAGGTTTAATAGTTGACAGAGGCTCTTCTCCACTTCCATAAACCTAGTCACTGCTAAAGCAATTGTGCTGTGTGCAATTCATTTCTGCTCCAAGTTTATCCAGTTGTATTTCATATAATTAGTTAGTATCCGTGCCCCATATATTTGATGAATGAAACCTGTAATGTGGAATACAGTATACTTTTAGTTGGGGCAGTTGTGCAATTGTGTTTGAGCCCATCAGGTGTGGCATATCAGAGTTGATGGAGAAATAGAAAAGCATCCGTGCAAATACTATTTCAGGAAATGACAGATTTATGTGCAAACTAGGCTTTTGAGTTAGTTAATTGTGCCAGTCTGGCCGATAATCACATGTGGGGCTAATTGAGAAGGGGAGGGATAAATGGGTGGTGAACCTCGCCTTTCTAGTTCTAGGGTCTCTTGCTTTGTGATGGTCGCACCAGGGTGCAGCTGCCTGAGCAGTTCCTTGCTTCAGCTTGCAAGATTGACTTCCTACAAGACATCCCCAAGGAGAAGCTACATGGACCTATCCCGATGCAGCCCTGGGTGCTGGAGCAGCCGTGTGGAGACCCCTGCTAGTGCTGAGATGCTTGTTCATTCACTGACTCAGCTTTCCTCCTGCAGTCGGCATCATTGCCTCTGTTTTGTGAGGTGGAGGACTTTGTGGACTGGTGTTGGGTTAATGGATTAATTTTGGACTTGTGGGCTTGGGCAGCATTGGGTTGGGATGTTTTCGTGATGCACATTTTCTTTACATAGAACTCTCTTATACATGAGTTGCTGTGGATTTGTTTCTCTAAAGTACCTAGACTAATTCAGCTTTTATTTGTTCTCTTGAGGAATCTAGATACCTCTGGAGCATATTCAGTGGTGTTCACGATGACAGAGTGCCATAACACTTTCACTTTCTGTGAGTTGGTCTTTGGATTAACTTTGGACTAACTTTGGACAAAATCCATAACTTTGGACTCTGGTTGTTTACTCTTTGATTTGCAATTTGAGGGTCTTGAGGATTAAAGGGAGTTACCCGTGTCCTAGAAGCTGCTAATGTGCTTAGATGTTGACGTTTGGGCAGTTCTGTCCACCTGGGGTACTACAGAAGAAAGGTTTGGCTGTCTGCTTCTGAAAGTTAGCTCTTGAAAGCCCATTGGGGCCCAGTTCTACCCTGACATTCAGGAGGTCGCCAGGAGTTGGAATCAACTCAATGGCAGTGCTTTTCTTTCTTTGGTTTGGAGATTGGAGGCTGATGACATAAGAGGAAGATCACAAAATCACTCTTATGAGGGCATTCTCAGCCCTTTGCTGAAGCATGTGTGCCTTTGATAGGAAGCCCAAGGGTTTCTGTAGAATGATAAAAATTCTTGTGGACAGTTGACTATAAAATTATATCTAGTATCTTAAGAGCCACATTGGTAAAAGGTTTCTTTAGGAGACGTTCATTGTGATATTTATGGACATCATAGTTCTCACCTCTACTTCCTCATCGTTTGAGAGCCACGTGAGTGTATAAGAGGTGTGGGAGTAGTCAGGATGAGACCTGCTGATCCGATGGAATATTGACACAGAAGTCAGAGCCAAAGTGCAGTTGCTTTAAGGTCAGCAACTGTATTAGCACTGCAGGGAAGAAAGTCAGCTGACATAAAATGAAACTAATAAAGAGGAGTTAACTTTGCTTTCATTTGTTTATTGTGGAATATATAAACAGTTGACAGAATGCCACCCTTGTCTGTTCTTGTGTTTGCTGAGGTCACATTCACCCTGACAGATGTGTTTCTCTGAACAATTCAAACAATTACACTAAATTACATCCAGCCACTCCAAGGGAAAAGCAAAACGAGACAAAACGACATTGCTTGTTCTCCTAAGGTGGTGATTATAACTCAGTTATTCTTATGCTTATTATATTCAAACTTTTGTTCTTTAAAAACCCAAGTAGTGTAAGAGAATTACCCTAGCTATATTCACTAGCAAGCATTTCAATATAATTTGTGTTCTTAGAAATGGTCTAAAAGTTTTGGAGGTCTATTATCCATGATTCATTAGTAGAACCTTATTATTATTAAGTTTATAGCATTGGGATTCTTAAATATGGCTCTTGATTTTATGATTCATGAAATCATTCTTTTAGGAAATGTAATGTGTGTGTCCCAGGAAGGTAGATTGGAAAACATTAATTGCTTAGATTAAAAGTGAAATGATGAAATGTTTCTGAAAAATGGGTAGAGAAATTCTGATTATATAGAGTAGTAAAAACAAAGTTGAAGGTCTGAGGGGTGGGCCCCAATCCCAACTAAGTGGACAGACCCCCTCTTCTCCACAGAAGAATTCACTTCAGAGGACAGCACTGAATCTGCATATTGGGGAGAGTGTCATGTCTGATCAGAGCACACAGGAGCAAATGAAGGGGGAGGAAGAGAGAGTGGAACACACCCTGACCCACCAAGCCTTGAGGATGATATCCCTGCTCAGAGCAGCCAAAGCACAGAGGGGAACATAGGGCCGGCCCTGCTATGAGACACGACTTCCCTCACTGACCCATAACCCTATGGGGGACAACACTAGATACACA
>NW_022111373.1:66748175-66796781 GCF_000313985.2 Echinops telfairi | reverse complement strand
ATGTACGTAGACTTATGTCATTATATAGTAATATATTTACATATATACATGCCTATATTTATACCTCGATAAATGTCTTTTGCCTCCTAATTCTTTCCTCTGTTCCCTTTTACTTTCCTCCTGTCCCACTATCATGCTTGACCTTCATTCAGCTCTCCATAGTTCCTCTCAGCTACCTTGCACTTGCTCAAATCCCAACAGACATTCTAAGAGGAGGGTGTAATTTGTTAAATAGCTATAAGGTGTTCTTTACTGGAATAGACTCTGATTGTGGTTGGTGGTGAACAGAAAGAATTATGGCCTTATTCTTTCAGATTCTATTGTTAATGAAATTTCCTTGTTAGATTGCTTATCGCTAGTATGTAGAAACCCATTTAAATTGTGTATGTTGACCTTGTACCCTTTCACTGAACATATTAATTAGTTATAGTAGCTTTGTTGTGTATTTTTGCCAGCCGTGTATCTGGACACTTTTTCTTTTTCTTTCCTGATTTGGATAACCTTTATGTATTTTCATGCTTAATTGCTTTGACCAGGACTTCTAGTAAAATATTAAATAGCAGTGGTCAGAGCAGGCACCCTTGTAAAGTTCCTGATCTTAAAGGGGAAGCTCTCGTTTTCCCTCCATTGAACATAATGTTAGTTGTGAGTTTTTATACATGCCCTTTATCATATTAAAGAATTTCTCTTCTATATTAGTTTGTTGAGTATTTTTATTATGAAAGGATTTTTGTCAAGTACCTTCCCTGAGCAGATTAAATCAATCCTGTGTTTCTTGTACTTTGTTCTATTAATGTGACATTTCACATCAAGTGGTTTTCTAATGTTGAGCTGTTATTGCATTGCTGGACTAGATCTCCCTTGGACACAGTGTGTAACCTGTTGATATGGTGTTGGGTTTCATTTGCTAGTATTTAACTCAGGGTTTTGAGTATGTATTCATGAGATATATACGGCATATTCGTCCGCAGCTTTGTTTTCTTGTGGTTCCTTATCAGATATATGGTTTGCAAATATTTTTTCCCGCTCTGTAGGGAAAATGTTTTCACTTTTTAAAAAGCACAGCAGTTTTTAATTATGATGAAGCTTTATTTGTTGTTTTATTTTTTGTTGGTGATGTTTCTGTGTCACATTTGATAAAACTTTGCCAACTCCCAGATCACAAAGACAAACCGTATCTTTTCTTCTAAAAGTTTTAAAGTTTTAGCTCTTGCTTATTCTTTGATCCATTTTGAGTTAACTTGTGTATAGTATAGTAAGATAGAGGGCTAAGTCCATTCTTTTGCATATTTCCTTGCTCAGGATCACTTATTGAAAAGACTATACTTTCCTAATTAAATGGCCTTTTACCCTTGTGGAAAGTCAGTTTACCATACACAATAGGTTTATTTCCTGATCCTCAATTCTATCCCATTGATCTATTGCATCTTTCCTTTTGCCAGTATTACCCTGTCTTGTTTTTTGTTGCTCTTAAATTAGGAAGTGGGAGGCCGCCAACCTTGTTTGGCTTCAAAAATATATTCTAGCTCTTCTTCTGGGTCTCCTGGACCCCCTATGAATTTGAGCATCGACTTGTCCATATCTACAAAGAAGGCTGCTAGACTTTTGATGAGGGCTGGTGGTGAATATTTTAGATCAATTTGGGGAGAATTGCCATCTAACATTATTAAATCTTCTGATTTATGAACAGATATCTTTCTGTTTATTTAAATCTTGATTTCCTTTCAAAATGCTTTGTAATTTTCAAAGTACAACTTTTTCCCAGTTTATTTTTTAATATTGTATTTTATTTAATGCTATTGTACAGGACATTTTCTTAATTTTTTTCCTGATTTTTCATTGCAAATGTATAGAAATACAATTGGTTCTCGTGTATTGATCTTGCAACCCACAATCTTGCTGAACTCATCCTTGGTCCTAATAGTTTTCCAGCAGAGGCTTTAGTATTTCCCATATACAGACTTTTGCATTTTAAAATCTTTCCTTAGAATAATAGAAATGTCTTGACAAAACCCTTGGAAGCATGTGTCAGTCATTGGCGCTGGCATTTTAATGCCCTGGTCTCCTGGAGTCCTAAACCCAAATAGATTTTTAAGCAATACAGTGGTTATTCGTCCAGCTGTGAAAAAAAGTCAAAAGAGCAAGCCTTGGGTGATCCCCCGGAAGTGGGTTTGGAGCCATACTCTGCCTGCCAAATGGAATACCAGGGTCAATTGTCTTAGATTATTTTGAAGACTTGTAAAATCAGATATGTTGTAGAATCCCTTCCTCACTCTACTTAAGATTTTTCTACTTTGTCAATAGAAAGAGTTCACACATCCTGAAAATTATAAACATAGTGAACATTATTAAAGAACAGTTCCTTAGTCTTTAAACTCATTAAGCTTGCACAATAGCATATTCCCCAAAGATATGGCCTCTTTCCCCCATGAATGCTATTTGATTTAGAAGATGTTACCTCATCACCAAAAAAGCAAACCCCCCCACCACCACTAAAGAAACCCACTTTAAAGTCAATCCATATCAAGTTAGTTTCAATTTAGAGCAACTCTATGTAAGTTTTCTGTCACTGTACATTGTCACTGCACCACTTCTGTGTCGCTGTGATGCCCCGTACCTGGTATTTTCCAGTAACAGCAGGGTGACCCAAAGTGAACAGGTTTAGCATAACTTCCAGACTAAGATCGTCCTAGGAAGAGGGAGTAGGCTATCCCGTTCAGATGAATTAGCCACTGAAAACCTTATGAAGCGCATTGAAACATTGTCAGACACTGAATACTCCTGAGGAGCACCATAAGCAATTGCGAGAATGTTGCATGATCGGGTGGTGTCGGTTGTGCATAGGGTCGCTGTGGGTCGGCACCCACGAACAACACCGTCCTTGCAGAAGCAGACAGCCTCATCTTTCTCCCGTGATGCATCTCGTGGGTCAGCAGCATGGCGCCTACTCCCGAGTGCCACCTGGAGTCCCTGATTCTCACAGAAGACCAATGCCACTACTCCGGTACCCTACGTTAAACTGATCACACCCCAACGCCCAAGTTTTAAGCCCCATCTTGCTTTGGCTTCAACTAAGGAAAGCTAGAAATTTGAAAAGATCCCAGCCTAGATTCCCAGTATCTTTACCTCTTAAATCTGAAGCAGTGAAAACCCAACTTTATCTCTAGGTTCTGAAATGGACTGATATGACGCCGACAGCGTCTCAGGTTTTCTGTTGCAGTTAGGAGAAGGTTGGCTTCAGTGCAAGCTAAGAGATCCATTCTCAGGGGGGTTGGCAGGCTTTTGAATTCTCTGTAAACATTGGCCCAATCTAGTAGTCTTTGCAGCATAGGATGCTGTACTACACATATATAGCAGTATAGAGGAGCCCTACTTACTTGTTTGGCTTCTAATTGGAAGGTCAGCAGTTCCACACCATCAGTTAACCCTGGGAGAAAGAGACTGACTCCCGTGAACAGTTAGTCCCGGAAACTCCCATGGGCAGGTCTCCCCTGCCCTTTGGGGTTGCCTTGGGTGGGTTTGGGTGTTAGCTCTTAAGCAGACATACATAGCTGACAGAGTTTGTGACTCAGAAGATAATGATTAATCTAAGCCGCTCTGGTCTTGTATGTAAAGAGACGGAAGGAAGAAAAAAAGGAAAGGGAAGAAAGAGAAAAAGAGAAACTGTCTTTGAGGAAGCTAGACGTCCCACACGTTCAGAGAGAATCCTCTTGGAGCTGGGTTGTTCTGCAGCTCCTGGTTACTTGTAAGCTGTGGGTGGTTTCCTGGGGTATGTCGGGGGTTGGCAAACTGCCACTCCAGAGCCTTGTGCGGCGGCGCTTTCGGTATGTATATGTGGCTTTGAAGTACGATTCTAAAGGACGCTATTCAGATAATGGTGCTTTTGTTTGTTTGTAAAATATGTGGCTCTCAGATCATGTTTAAATTTTTGTGAGGGACAGTGACTACTTCCAGCTCACACAGTACGTCCTGTGTTCATGCTTAGTCCTCATGCATCATGTTGCCCCAGATGACAAGGCAATGTGCAAACATTTCCAAATCTTGAACTTCCTCATCACGAAACCAAAAACCAAACCAAACCAAAAGAAACCCAGGGCAAACGGGGTTGTCATTAGTTTAACCACAGCTCATTTTCTGATCAGACGTTTCAGTGTAGTTCTGAACACAGACAACAGAAGAAACATCAAACATGTATCCCATCCCCCGTGAAACATTGCCCAGCTCAGAAATTGTGGGGAGATGTCAGTTTCGACCATTGTAGAGAGTAGCCCATTCAGCAGAGCCTGCAGAAGCATTGCTTACGCATCTGTAGTTCGCCAAGGCTCGCTTTCCCTCGGTGATTGCAAGGAATACCCAGGGGGAGAGAAGGGTCTCCTCCCAGCTTCCTCCTAGATCCAGGTTCTTAGTACTTTTGCTGACCTGGGTCTGAAGTCTCGCTTTTGAACACTGGGTCCGTTCCAATGTGTTCATCTGCTTGGCATTTCTGTACCCATCATTTTTTAACTTTCCAAAAAGTAGGGTGTTTTTTTTCCTCCCTATTTAGAAATCAAAAGTATGACAGAGGATTTGTATGGCTCACTTTCCAAGGAGTCTTTGAACAACCAGTTGTCAAATTAGAGTATTTCTGACTTGTTAATTCCCGTGATTAGGAGGAGTTGAGCTTTGGGGATGACATCACATATTAAAGTCTCACCAGCAATGTTTTCCACTTTCTTCTAGAACATTCCTGGAAAGTGGAACTTACAGGAATAATTCAAGGCCATGAGATTTTAACTTGGAATCATAGAACAATATATGCATTCTATATGAACACACAAATTATTCTATATCAGAAATCTGCACTTCCACATTCTGCATCTTGAATTACTTCTTTCATTTAATGTGACGTTTATCTTGTGTAATGGGTGAATGGTTTTTGTGCATCCAAAATGTATTTTGTATGTTTCTTTGTGGATATTCAATTTCTCTTTTTAATTTGAGAAAAAGGAAGAATAATTCACAGTGGATAATTCTTACAACCAAATTTGATAATAATTGCCTTATCGATGTTCTGGCATTCTCCAGGCTACCACAACATTGGTACGTGCATCTTTAAGTCTAGGTAAAATTTTAAGTGAAATTCGTAGATTAGTCAGATCAACTGCATACAGTTCTTATTTAGCCTTTCTTTAATACAACAGGAAGAGCCCTGGTGGTGTAGTAGTTACATGTTGGGCTATTAGCTGCAAGGTCAAAACCCTTAAGCTCCCTCATGTCGTCACAGGAGCCAGATGGGGCTTTCTACTCCCCTAGAGTTGCAGTCTCAGCAACTCAGAGAGAGCAGGGACGTTCTACTCTGTCCTGTAGGGTCCCTATGGGTGGCCATTGACTTGATGACCGTGAGGTAGTTCCAGAGAGGAGCACTGGTCAGTAGTTTGAAACCACCAGCTACTCTATACGTGAAAGACAAGGCTTTCTGTTGGCTTAAAGATTTACAGCCTCAGAAACCCAGAGGGCAGTTCTGTGCTGCTCCATAGGGCCACTCTGCATTGGACTCTACTCCCTGGCAGTGAGTCTAGTTTTTTTGGTTTAGTGCAAGAAAAGACTGGAGCCCTTTCCAGTTGATTTTAAAGCTGGATCTGGAGCCAGTGAAGGTGATTGTGATAAAGAATTTGTTTTGAGTAGGGGTGACTCAGTGGTTTCAGAGTGAAAGCAAACTTCACATTACAGGGGAAGAGAGAGTTTAGTCTTGTAAGCTTCTGTAAATCAGAAGTTTCACAGCCCAGGGATTGCCTGTAATTGCTTTGATGAGCTTATGCATGGGGTTTAATAGGAGACACTGTCAATTTATAAAAAGGATGCTCATCTGCCTGTAGGGCATCTATCCCATAAATCTGAAAATATATTAAATTGTTCCGGTATCAGAACATGGGACGACAGTTAGAAGACAAATCTTGTCCTGTGCTCTCCCAGAAGGCTTTGCTTCCCCCTCCAATGCGGAAACTGGTTCTGGCCTTGAGGTGCTGCTGAATTGGCTCCAATGCCCAGCAACCCTGTATAGAAAGAAGGGACCAAGCCTGGCCTCTTCCGGGGCCACGGTCATGACTGTTGGAGCTGTGATGCACAGACAGAACCAAACCACTCACTGACCTCGAGTGGGCTCTGACTCCTAGGGACTGTCTAGAACCACCCCTGTGGGTTTCCAAGGCTGTAAATCTTAGAGGGGAGTAGAAAGCCTCATCTTTCTCCCACAGAGACCTGGTGGTTTTAAACTGCTGACCTTGTGGGAAGCAGCCCAATGCATAGCCCACATGCCCCCAGAGCTCCTCACCATAAAAACAGAGAGGGAGCGTTTATTAAGGGCTTAGGACTTATTCGTTCTGGTTGGGTCGCCTGCTGATAATTTGCATTTTCTACCCCCTATACGGAATTGAAGTCTTCATTTTAATGAGATTCCCCAGGTGATTCGTAACTGTTTTCTTTGCGGTATCTTGGTTTGCTCTTCGATGTATGTCGCTGTTGTGGATTCCCATCACGTGGGCTGGGCCTCATGTCGGCTTCAGTCGGGCACAGTGGAAGGTCGCCCCGCTCGTGCCATAGTTACAGTGTGGATCTGCTTTCATGTAGGTATGTTTGGGTGTGTTTCAGTCCATCTCATTTGGGGCTTCCTTGGTTTTTGCTGGCCCGACCCTTTAACAAACATGATTTCGTATTTTTAGCCATTTTGTTCCTGATGACATGTTCCATGCAAGTCTTGCCATCCTTGCTTCTACAGTGTATTCATTCCAGGTGCGATTTTTCCAAGACTCGTTTTGTTCCTTCTTCTGGTATTGTAGTCAATATTCTCTGCCGACACAAGCTGACGCGTCCATTCTTCTATCGTCTTTTCCCATTGTCTTGTTTTTGCACGTATGTGTCCAGTTGCCATTGAATCGATAGGAGCCTATTAAAAAGACTATGGCTTTGGTCATAGGACTCTTGTGGCATAGTGTTTATGCACTGAGTTACGAACCGCAAGGTCAATAGTTCCAGTTTTACCAGCCATGTCACTGGAGAAAGGTGAGGCTTTCTATTCCTGAAAAGAGTTACAGTCGTGGAAACTCACAGGGGCAGTTCTACCTTGCCCTACAGAATCACTACAAGTCAGAATTAACTTGATGGCAGTTAAAAAAATTATTTTTTATGCCTTTGGCCAGTTTCACTGTAGTCATTAAAGTAACAACTTTGTTTCTTAGGACTTTAAAGAGGTTTTTTATAGCAGACTTGTCCAATATAATATGTCACCTGAAGTATTGTCTGTCGCTTCTACAGATTTTGAGAAAGAACATTCTTGTAAGAGGTGAGCTTCTTTCTGTGTTATATTTAAATTGTTGCCCAAGACGTCTTTCAGGATTTCTCACTTCATGCACAGCAGGTCTTATCTTAACCCTGGGGGCAGTGGGCTTCAGCTTACATTTACTGTCATCTCTTGAGGCTTGTGGCTCCTGCTTTGATTCTTGTGGTTACTTGGTCCCTTCCAGGTGCTTATGCCTTGAGCAGGTTGATACAACTTATCATAAATATAATACAAAGTTATGTTTGTTACAAATGAATTGAGACTCCTCTTCTTGATTGAAAGATACATTTCTGTAGAGCAGTGTTTTTTCCAAACTCTTCCGTGAAACAGACCCATGAACTTTTAGTAAGTTTTCTATGAGAAAAGTGAGTTCCTTGGTCACATGACCTAGAGAACCACTGCAGACCATAGCTTCCTGCTGGGAGCTCACAGTAAAATCACTGTAATAATGAATGTGCTGAGAAGCTCGGCAGAAATGAAACCGAAAATGTTATGTATTTGCCTTCTAAGGGCATTTGTCTGTGGAACTCCTTTACTTTGAAATATCTATTCATATCTCAAAGACTACTAGTTATCTGTCAAATACAGTTTCAGAAATGGTTCTTAGAACTTGGATCATAAATTAGCTACCATCTCTATTTTCATTTTCAGCAGTAGCTTTTATTATATTAATTCTGATTGAACATCAGGCCACTTGAACATATACTGTTACCTAGAAAATAAGATAATTTGGAAAAGGATAACAATAATGATTGTACAACATGAAAAGTATAATCAATGACACTGAATTATACATGTAGATGTTGTGGAATTGGAGAATGTTTTGGGGTATATATTTTTGCCACATTTAGAAAACATAATAATTACATGAGCAACATGAATACAAGGAATATGTTCTAGAATTAATGTGGTGATAACTTTACAACTTGTGTGGATATGATTGAATTATTGAGTTGAATGGTATGTAGATGAAATACTGATAAAACTGTTAAAAAAAAAGAAAATAAGTAACTTGAAAGGATTATCTGATTAAAACTATGCAGCTAATGAACTCAAAGGAGAATTGGCAGGAAGTTATAATTGCCAATCAGAGGTAAAAATGAATGTTTAGAAATCCAGAGCACATATGAAGAAGCAGTGTGGGAGCTAGACCTGCCCTCTGGCTATACACGGGGGATGGAAAACCCACCTCCACATCTGTCCCACGCTGGTTCCTGTGAGGCACAGTCAGACATGGCCTCCGTTCTCTGTCTGTCTTTATCGTGATAGGATCTGTCCATCCCAGGGCACCTTACTTTTCTGCTGGGTTCGCTGATCCATTGCCATGCCACAGGACACACAGACAGTACTCACAATTATATGGTTTATTAAGGAAGCTAACAGGTTTCAAGTCTAGATAATTGAAAAAAAAAAAAGAATACAGTTCATTGGTCCACAGTACCTCCTCTGATACGGATGCCAGAATGACCTGGCACAAATCTAATTTTTGTATGATGCCAAAGGTGATGTCTTTTTACATACATTTCCCCTATTTCATTTCCAATGTGTGAACATTTCTAATGACATCTACTTGTCTTGAACACCCTCCACATGTTGTTGTTTAAAACTGGGAAGTTAGTTATCCATGACACTATGTAGTTTTTTTGTTTGTTGGTTGGTTAGCCCTTTAGTCTGGCCTTCGGGCTCTGCATTGGGCTGCTAACTGCATGTTAGCAGTTTGAAACCACCACTTGTCCAATGGGAGAATGCTGGGTGGGGCTTTCTATTCCCATAGAGAGTTACAGTCTCAGAAACTCACAGGGGCAGCTCAACTTGCCCTGCAGGGGCAGGGAAGAAGAAGGAGATGGAGAAGGGGACAGAAAAAAGGAGAAGGAGGGGTGAGAAGAAAGGGCAAAGAGGGGAGAGAAAAGACAGAGAAAGAGAGAGGAGAGTGAGTGAGGGCTCTCTTCATTTAAAATCAGTACATCTTCCATCTGGATTAAGCCAGGGGATGATCCAAATTATGCGTGCTCATTGTGTATCTGTTGTTTAATATACCACAGACTCAGAGAGTAGCCTCGATGAGATGGGAGCAGGACGTGTAGGTGCTACAGTACTGGGCTATCAAAATTTTATCTTCTTCTGCATCTCATTTTTCACATCTCCACCTGCCTGTCATGTTCAAGGGAATGTTTTCTAATTCCACTTCTCTCTGTTAGTTACTTGTGTGCCTAAGTGAGAGGCATCATTTAATTTGAAGCATCATTTCAGCACATTGTTATTTGATTCTCTTGGTAAAATTAAACAGACCCTATGAGTTAACAGATTATGTTATGGGAATAGGCTGGATTTAAGAATATGCTCCCTGCTACTTGGACCTGGTGATGAATGAAACAAATGCCACCTTTGCTTGCTAATCATCAACCAATAAAAAAGTCACTTGGACTGAGTTAGAGCTTTGTGCGAATTACAAAAAGTGGTCACGTCTTGGAGGATTGTGAATGACACCCTCTCAGGGTCGAGAGAGTAGAAGAAAGGGGCTGCTTCCTGAGGTTCCTTTAGCTAGCTGAGTGGGAGCTGATGCTAGCTCCCAAACACTCCTGGACCCTGTGCTACTCTGCAGTGCATGGTCCCCATAACCCACATGGGAGTTTTGCCTCTAGTAAAGGCAGACAGGCACTAGCATTCTGTTCTGTTTTTATCCCTCCCCATCTTCAACCTTTTCATTGTTTTCTTGCTTTGTTTTGTTGATTGATTTGGTAAAAGTTCATCCATTTTGATGATTGTGTTGGTTGTGATATACAATGAAAGGGTTCGAATGATGATCATTTGATTTTAGGCTAAACAAAACGAAATAATCTCAATGGGAGCTCAGTACACCTTTCCTCTCCCAGCATGCAATGTATGTACATACATTGTAAACTGTTTCCTTAGAGAGAAAAAAACATCTCCTGGACAGAAGTCCACGAAATCACTTGGAAAGCCTTGCTATTTCAAAACAATTTCTTTATAGCCATATCATCAAATGACTTCTTGTGTTTCCTGCAGGAAGAACTGTGAATTAAGTTATTTATTATTATGCATCAAGAATAATTGTAGTTAAATGGTATCTTCTACACATGTCTTCTACTTTAGAGTGTCAGGAGGATGCTACCAGTTACATGCTCAACTACTACCTGAAACGGTCGGTGTCTGAGCGCACCTAGAGACATTGGGGGAGAAAGCCCACCATTGAAACCCAGTGGCCTGTAGTTCTGCCTTCCCCCCTGGGGTTGCTTGAGCTACAGTGAATTCCATAGCAACTTTTCAGTTTTTGTGTTTAGTAATATACAAATAATAAGGGGATCCATAGTGAAAACTTTTTTGTTGCTTGGCTCTTTCTAGGTGATGTGGTCCATATCACTGCTCCTGATAAATTCACCTTCGAGGAAGCAGACGCAGCGTGTGAAAGCCAGAATGGCCGGCTGGCGACGGTGGGAGAACTCCACGCTGCCTGGAGGAACGGCTTCGACCAGTGTGATTACGGTTGGCTGTCAGATGCCAGTGTGCGCCACCCTGTGACCGTGGCCAGGGTCCAGTGTGGAGGTGGTTTACTTGGGGTGAGAACCCTGTATCGTTTTGAGAACCAGACAGGCTTCCCTCCCCCTGATAGCAGATTTGATGCCTACTGCTTTAAACGTAAGTGTTTGAGAACTTTCTCCCTCTTTTTAAAAAAATGACAGTGTTTAAATATTACTTTGAGCACTTATGGGCCATGCAGATAGGTTCCAGGTCTTGCACTGTGTGCATGGGGGTGGAATCCACTCAATGACTTTCAAGAGCAGGCAAACGGCAGGATAATGGCGCACTTAGAACAGCGCAACTTTTGACCAATGGGTTTCTTGAGGGAATGAAAGGGCAGTTGCTGATCTTAAGGGTGCCCCAGTGTGCCTAGAATCACATCGAGGGGTGCTCAGTAATTTCCTGTTATCTGCATCCCTTAAATGCAATTAGACGGTTGGTGCCCTGTCCCGGGGGCATGAGTGGTTGCATGAGATCCTGGAAGTTTGCTTATCTTGTTCTTTGGATGCCTCTCCTCCTTTGAAATGGTGGGGGATTTAAATACCAATGATGGCAGGTGAGTATGGGGGTTGGCCTTCATTTTTAAGTTATAGTTAAAAATGAAGCATGCAAAAAAAAAATGAAGCATGCTATGAATAAAAATAGCCACTCATTTTTTTATTTCAGATAATGGAAATATGCGTCCTCTAATGACTTTACAGTATTACAATGAAGTAAAATGTATAATCCTTGCAAAGTCTAACTTAAAAAATACCTGCCATTAGGTTAACTGTTTAAAGTTAGTTTCAAGCAACTTTTCTCAACATTTATAATCTCATTATTTTCAGATGACCTAGAATTGTAATAACCATGGGCAGCTTATGGAACAAGGAAATATTCTAGAGTCTTCCTATAATACTGTAGGGTCTATAGTGGACTAGCTTAAAAATCCTGGCAGCCTTAGGTATGTACAGGATGGAGATCTGGTAAACATTTAAAAGTAGGTTTTCAAGACACTTTGTAGTAGCAATGTGGTATAGTAGATTATACATTGGGCTGATAACCGCCTAGCTCAGCCAATCAAAACCACCAGTGGTTCCACGGGAGAAAGACGAGGCTTTCTACGCCCACAAAGAGTGACAGTCTTGGAAACGCACAGGGGCCAGTTATACCCTGTTTATGAGTCAGAATTGACTCGATGGCTGTGAGTTTTGAGTTTCACAAAGTTCATTGTAAACTGGAATGAAAGACAATGGGATTTAGTTAAATATACCAACTGAAAAGACACAGAGCTTTGATGTCTAAGCAGTCAGCAAAGAAAAAATAAGGACAAGAACTAAGAAATTGCTGCCTGGATTGTCTCCCTTAGACTCAACTTTCTGAGTGTTCCAAGCCACCTGTTGTGTGTTCCGTTTGAGACAAACTAGCTGATCTAACAGGGATCACTGAAAAGACTCACTCCCCACCCCCCATCTTTTTTGTCTGTAGACTCTGAAACAATAGACTCATCCTTAAGTATTTCCAAGGGAGAAAAACTGACAAAAAACCTTCTTCCTGAAAATAAAACGACGTGTGTCCCCATAGGCTATGCTACCTTAAGTAGTTCAGATTCTAAAAGCAATTACACATGTTGATTGATAGGATTAAGGAATAAAATAGGGTTCCCAACTAGTTCATTCTGGTTCTATCTTTGGCTGAGAACTTGTATTTCCATTCCAGATAGACTCCCTCAAAATCAATGTTTTCAATAGCTTCCCCAGATGATCCCTATGGATCCCCAGGTGATGCTTATGTATATATAATATGTATGGGTCCCTTGTGCATATGTAGATCCTGATTCAGGATAGCTGGGGATAAAGGACAGATTCTCAGTAGTGGGTTGAACCAGAATGAATTTAGTTGGGAACTCTAAAACAAATTTCATATATGGCAGGGTTAGAAGTTGGAAAAATTATTCATTTCAACTGCCTTGCTTGATTATATGCTGTCCTTATAAGGGAGCCCTAGTGGAGCAGTAGTTAAAAGCGCTTGGCTACTAACCAGAAGGTCAGTGGTTTGAACTCACTAGCTGCTCCACGGAAGGAAGATGGTGGCAGTCTTTGCCCACGAAGCGTCACAGCCTGGGAAACTGTACAGGGCGGTTCTACTTCACTCCGCACCACGCGCGGAACTCTTCATGTTGGATGACAGTGGATTTGGGTTTGGTGCTTGAAAAAACTAGCATTAGGAAACATTTAAACAATATTAAAAAAATAAAAATCTAAACAATATATTTTCTCTCCCAGGGTAAAATTTAAATCAAAGCCTCTCTATAGCCACAAAAAAGAACTGTTACAAATTCATCCTGATGTGTTTTAAATTATGTATTTAAATGAGGAATTCATATGAATGTGGGAGAAATAAGTCACGTGACTTCCATTCAAGTAGGATCCTCATTAATTGAAAGACTACTGAAAATGCAAACAGAGAAAGCATAGGTTCTTTTTTTTCCCTCTTTAATTCATTTGACTCTAGATAGGAATATAATGAATTAGGTTTTTTTTTCTTTCTCAACTGAAGCTACATATTCAAGATCTTTATTCATTTCTTCCATAGCTAAGATGCTCTCATATTCAAAATCTATTCCACATATAAAATAATTAAGAATATTTAGAACAGAAGCACACAATGTCAATAATTAGCCTAAATTTAAAATTAACTTTTCAAAGACTCTTTTAATATGCAATGGAGCTTTAAAAAGTTTGTGGGAAAATTGAGTGAAAAGATAATGGAATTTTCCAGGATTTTTTTTGAAACCTCTTCATGTCTTTTAAAGAATTAAAAAAAAATTCACATTTGTGACTGAATTCTATCATATAAAACAAGTGAGGGTTGTGCTCTTAGTTACCACTCCAAAAAATATTTTCAGAAACTTGCTTTAAGGAGTTACATGCATAAATTAAAAAGTATAACCATATCATTCTGTTCACTGCTACTGAGTGTGGCATTTTGTAGGCCATCCTTGGTGTCTGAATAATGCCAAGACAAATTTGGCTATAATTCCCAATCCTTAAAGGGAATAAAACATTAAAAATTACTGAAATAGATGAAGATTAGAATCTCTTCTTGCGTGGCAAAGCCAAATTGATTTAAACAGATAAATTGGTGACTTTGTGGAACAGTTTCCTTGCACATTTTCCCTTGATGATGAAACTCAAATGCACATATTTTATTTGACCTCAATGTTAATCAAGTTATATGAAAGTGAGAGAGTTATAAAGGACTTTGAAAGATCTTCCTAGTCATCCCCCAATTCAAGGGACTTACAGACATTGATTGCTCATGAACATTTCCCATTAAATCTTATCAATGATCTCTAGAGAAGGATTTAGGTCATGCGTCCTGGGAAACCCATTCTTATATTCTATGGCCATCATTGTCAGATTGCTTTTTCTCATCTGAATGAGCCTTGGAGTGTGATCCCATTTTTTCTCTACAAAGTGGGGAAATAGTCATTTCTATCATGGAACACAAGCGTTCAGCTGTATCTCAGAGCCTTGACCAACTGAAACACTTTCCTTGTTTGGATTGTGCCAATTCTAAGCCCTAATTATCTGTGTGATCTCCCTGGGAACCTCCGCTGTTTTTCAGATCCTTCAACTTGATTTGTTTGCAACTAAGAATAGTAGTCTAAAGGGTACATTCGTCCCCACCAGGGAATATGCTATATTACGTCCATAGTATCTCACTTCTGCTGTTGGCCTGCCGTCTAAACTATAGTCAGTTTATGATCTTTGTGTGTGCGTGTGTGCTCCAGATCATAATCTGACCATAAGTGCTGAAACTCTCTTTCACTAATTGTTATTTCAGGAATATGTATTTCTGGGCATTAGAATGGAATCTGTCAGCATTCCGTCACTCATATAACTTTTAAAAGATAGCTTGCCTTCTAGTCCCATTGCTCCAACTTCACCCTTCCCTCCACCGTGATCCCTGAATCAACCTATTGAATAGCCACCCTGTTGATAACTTCCCAAGTTTGCATTTATTTATGTCTAGCAAACTTAATGTAAGAGAATCAATGGAAAATGCGTCATCTGGCTTTAATGTAGGCAGGATGGGTATGAGTTCAATTGACGATCAAGCTGCTAATAGAGTGTTTATATGTTACTAGGGAACTCTGCCTCGTGTCTCGTAACAGAGGCACACAGAAGATAGTTCCTAGGACATCAGTTACCACAAGTCGAGTGATGTGGAGCAGCTGTGTGGCAGGCAGCCGCAGTGTTTGCAAGAAAGCATTTGGGGGGACTTCATTTCTCAGTAATGAAGATGAGGGGCCACTGGCTCTCCAAGACCAAAGCTTCCTTCCCCACGTGAGCGCACCTGCAGAGGCGCGCAGGGCGAGTTCTCGGGAGTTGTGCGCGTTGCCACCTTTGCAAATGTTACCATTCCTATAGTGGTATTCATGTCGCAGTCATCCCTTTGGAGAGGTTTGTGTTTGCAAAAAGGATCGTCCCTTCGCCCACCATGGCTGAAATGAAATGTCGCAGATGACCATCAGCTTCCCTGGGCTGTGAGGCAAAGCAGTGGTGACGTTGATGGAAAGCCATCCAGCTCTCAAAGGAAGTCTGAAGTTTTTCATACCAAGTCATAAAATTACTTACATTAATTGTAAGCTGACTTTTTAACGGAGTCTAACTTGATGGAAAAGCCCTGTTTCTTAAAAAATAAAGTCCTATAAAGTCCTGGCTTAGAAAAGGGGAATCTCTGGACATACTGTTCTCACTTCACCACTCTGTGGACAATCACAGAAGATAATGCCAAACTGGAAAGTAATAATTGGCAGTGATATACATTTATTTATATATTTTAACAGCCCAAGTCACTAATTTTTCAAAGGCTGTAGAGCTATTTTCTTAGCACGGGAAGGATTTGGTAGTACAGTACTGAGTTGGAACATTAAGGAGACCTAATTCACAGACCCTCGTTTGACCCTTATACAATACCACTCCCTTTCAGTAATTTCATCAGCTATGGAAATACTTGGAGGGAAACCGTGAAATTAACTTTCTCTTTATTATTGATAATAATATGATTAAATTTTCTCTTCAGTAATTTGCTAGGTGCTTATATTATGCTTCCATGGGAACTTTCTCTATACCTTTCTTTCACTGTCTCCCTTAAGAATGAAGTTATAGGACACACTGGACATTTGGCGGCAGTTAAATGAGGTAACCACTATAGAATTTCAGAGAATAGAGAATTGAATTAAAAGGAAAATAGTTAACCACCTTTCAGGTCCTTACTCTTTTTTTTTTCTTCTCATGCCAATCAAAACAGACTGAAGTTCCAGCCAAGATGTAAAAAAGGGGCAGGACCTCTTTTCTGAGAAAGGGGCAAAAGGGGGTTATTTATCATTTAAAAAAAATTCAAACCTCTTTTTTATGTTTAGCTTTCTTTAAAGATAAACATAAAAATAGTGACAGGCTGGAGGGAATATTTAAATACGACATAGTATAAAAGGCCACTGAGTGTTCATTATGAAAATCATGAACTTGGGCTTTAACAGGGTCTAGAGATGGCCACAGCTAATAGCAGCTCATGCCAGTAAAAGGTAAGGAACTTATTAAGTTCTGACACAGCAAATTGAGTTAAAAGGTGCCTAATTTCATTTTCCAGGGCCTTATTAAAAGTAAGACACAAGATATTATAGACACTACAGCTATCAGAATTCTTAGGGATAACAGACATTACCCCGACAGCTCACTTTAAATCATGTAGGTGTTAAAAAACAATGGCTGCAGAGTAGGTTTTTTCTCTTTGCTTAGTGGAAGGTAGGGTTTGATTTTCCAGAGTACTTTTTTAAGGAAAGCTTTATGTGCTAGCTTGCTGATGTTTTCCTTATGTTGCAAAAGAATCTCATATACAACACTCAACTTCTACACATAAATTAAATTTCTTAAAACCAGTCAGGCTCTTCTTTGGCAACCTGGAGGCATCCTATTGTAGCAAGTTATGAGATCACACGTTACCTGTTCTTGCCTGAGTCTATTCATTCTGATGTCCAGGGTTCTGTCTGGCTATTTGTAATTACAGGTGTAAAATATAGTGTGTGGGTATGCTACTTCCTATTCTACATTTATGCTTCATGCTAAAGAAAGCCTGGAACCAATACACTTAAGAGTTGCAAACATGGCATGTAGAACATGGAATAAAAGATAGAATCCTGACAGATGTCAAACAGTCTCCGACAGAAATGCTTTCAAATCTATTACAAGCAAGGCCACCCTCCTACAGAGTTGAAGGCACATGAAGACAAATGTTCAAACACCTGGAATGGAATGAAGAGTGGTATTTAGAAGTTTAATATCCTGTTTTCATGAAACCCTTCGCATGATGGAGTGTGTAATGGCTTCTATGGAGCTCGGTTACATTTGATGTGGTTTGGGGTTGCTTTGCAATCTGAGACGTGCCCTCTCCTCTGAGACGTGATCGGCTTTAGGACAGTGTGTTGAGAAAGCTCGGGGCGGGCTCCTGAGGGGTCCAGAAGAGTAGCTCCAGGTTCGCCTGCTAGGTTTCAAATTGCTGCCATGGTTCCTGACAAGTAAACCCATGTGCTGTATTCAAATTTTGAAATTTGCATTTCTTGAAAAATATTTTCATATTAAAGTTATGTTTGGGGTTTTTTTTGAAACCAAGAACAGCCATTCACACCTATGGGTAAAAGTAGCAATAAAAAAGAACAGCTCATCATCTTATGCTATTAAATGATCCTGTGTCTGCCTTTGGATTACTGTAAGTATAGTTCTTAGATTTCTTTCCTCATCATAAAAAGGAACCTTGGTGGTGAGTTACACGTTAAGTTGCTAACCACAAAGTCATCAGTTCAAACCCTGCAGCCTCCCTGTGCGAGAAAGATGAGGTGTCTTCTTCCATAATGATTTACAGTCTCAGCAACCCTATAGAGGGTTGCTATGAGTCTGAATTGAGTCAATGTCAGTGGGCTTGGCTTTGTATGGTTTTTAATCTTAAAATCCCTTTCAGGGCATTCAACAATTGCACAGCGACAAACACAATTAACAAACACTGGAGGTGCATTTTTTTTAGTGACTTGTCTAATCAACTTTTGAAATTATTTTTCTAGCTAAACAGAATGTATCAGAAGCTACAACCATCGAACTGAATATCCTCGCAGACATTACATCACCCAGTTTATCCAAGGAATCACAAGTAGTACCTGACAGAACTACACCCGTCATGCCTTTAATCACTGAGTTACCTCTTCTTAGAACAGAATTCCCGCCTGTAGGAAATATAGTTAATTTTGAACAGACAGCCCCAGGTCAATCGCAGACTCTCACAGATAGCTCAGCCACAGAATCACCCATGCCTCTTGGGAGTACCAAGAAGCCTTTGGATGTGGATCACCTGCCTTCTGCACTAGGGCCACATGGGAAGCCTGACAGATCTGAAATTAAGGAAGAAGTGGCCAAAAGTACAACTGTTATCTCTCATCATACTACTGATGAATGGGATGGTATCACAGAAGACACACACGCTGAAGAAAGGGTTACACCATTTGAACAAATAGAAGTGGGTCCTTTGGTAACTTCTGTGGAAATCCCAAAGCACACTCCTTCTAAGGAATCCTCAGTAACAGAAACTCCATTTCTAGCCACAAGAATGACCGAAGAGCCCAAAACTGAAAAGGAAGCAGTTAGCACTCTTTCTGAGTCAGTGACCACAAGATTCCATGGATTCCCCTTGCGAAGTGATGACGTTGAAAGCAGACCGCTTACAGTTAGACCCAGTGAGGGCACCGTGGTCTTTAGCCAAATACCTGACGTTATTACCGTGTCCAAGATTTCAGAAGACACCACCCCGACTCAACTGGAGGAATCAGAGTCCATCTCGGCTTCCACAAGTGTTTCATCTCTTACTGTGCTTGACAATGACTTATCATCCGTGGACAGCAGGGAAGAGACACAAACTACTGGCAGGATAACGGAGGCTTTCAGGGGCGAGCATGTATCTACTACGCCTTTCCCACCACAACATCAGACAGAAGTAAAACCGGTTCCTTTTACTAGTGAGAAAAAGTTGACAGAGGGCAAAACAACAGTTATTTACGCATCTTCGCACACAGAAATGACACAAGAAAGCAAAAGAATGGAAACACAAAGACCAGGAATTAGAACAGATGCGTACACCAGTGCTGAAATGCAGGCAAAAATCACCAAACATCCATCTACTGGAAAAACAGAAGAGGAATTCTTCTCTGGAATGAAGGTTTCCACAACCCCCTCAGAGCAAATCCGTCCTACAGGCTATTCTGTGGAAATGACCCAAGGTTTTGAGTCTCTGGCACCGACAGCAAAGCCAAGTATGCCGCCCATAGAAGACAAAGATGCGGAGGAATTTATAACGCCTCCAGTTGCACTGGAAACTGATGGCGCTCAAGATACGACCAAGGATGGTGAGGGTTTTACAGCAGGGTATTTGACTCACAGTCCTTTACATGGCGGAGTGGTCACTGTGTCAAAATGGTCAGGGGATGAAGATGATACAACATCAAAGGCTTCTGAGTATGCGGGACCTGAAGGTTCTCCAAGATTGGCCCCTGCTGTACTTACAACCGTAGGAGGGAATGGAAAGAATGAAACCGCAAGATCCACTGAGCATGGAGATGAATTTCCTGTCACTTCAGGTGGTACTCACAAGCCACTCAAGGAGATTACTGAGGGATACTTAACAGACCATGGAAAATTCACAGTTGGGCTTACAGCAACTACACCAATTAGTATTGCGGAAAAGTCAACACTGAGAGATTCTACAACCAAAGAAAGAGTTCCATCTATCACAAGACCTGAAGGCCAAGATGTTTCTATGACGACTGAAGGAAGTGCTTTGGAGGAAGGAGCAGATGTGGATATCTCTACACTGACGTCGACTATTCCCCAGTTCATACCCACTTCAGATGTGGAAGGATTGGCATTTGTTAGGCACAGTAGCACCCAGCAGCCCACTACTTATGTAGACACTGCCCACACCATTCCTCTTTCTGTAACTCCCAAGAAAGAATGGGGCGTTTGGGTAACGTTTGTTCCACCAGAGGATGAACTAGTAGGTGAGCCCTCTCAAGACATCCATGTCATTGAGGAGACTCGCTCAGAAACAACGATTGTGCCTGAAACCAGACGAGCGACAACAGAAATGACACAGGCAACAACTCCGGAAGAAGTTTCCTGGGGACAGCAGACCGCAGAGCTACCGATTCCAGCTCCCAGTGCTACAACAGGAGCTCCCAAGGAAGAAACTGTGGATGAGCAGGAGAGGGATGGATCAGCATACCCAATTCCAGAAGACAGTTGGGTGACGGGTTCTGAGAAAGTCCCCATTTTAGAAACAACATCAGTTGGAAAAATCGAGCATAATACGTCCTATCCACCTGGCACTATAACTAAGCCCAAAGAAAAACTGGATGAAATGGTCACACTAACACCAAGTGTGGGGGCAAAAGTACCTTCACACTCAAGGCCTGAACTAGAACATGAAACAGGAAGTATCAGCCCAAGGGAATTGGAATCACCTTTTCTCCCTTTCAGCACCCGTGTTACACAGCTGATAGAAGAATCCACTACCGAGAAAAGAGTGACGACATCTCTTGAAGACAGTGATTTAGGCTCGGGATTAGTTGAAAAGCCCAAAGCTACAGAGAGCTTTGAATTTTCAACAGTGAAAGCTCTAGTTCCAAGTGATATTCCCACTGCTACCTTTCGCTCCGTGGACGATAACTTTCACCCAACTTCAACCTCTACACTCTCTCCAACATCCACTCAGAAACCTCCTCTGATGGACAGGGAACCCGGTGAAGAGACAACCAAGGATATGGTAATCATCGGAGAATCAACATCGCATGGTCTTCCCACGAGCCCTGATGATATTATAGCTAAGGAAACAGAAGCTGAAATTGATAGAGAGTATTTCACAACTTCAAGTGCTTCTGCACAGCCAACAAGACCACCCACTGTAGAAAGCAAAGAGTCCAGCAGACCGCAAGCATTTTCTACACCAGAACCCCCGCTGGGCCCAAAATTCCACCCTGACATAAATGTTTATATTATTGAGGTCAGAGAAAACAAGACAGGTAAGTTTTTGTTTTCTAGACATGCCATTCAAGGCAATCAGCATTTTAACTTGAACATTACATTGGGGGGGGGGGCGCGGGAATCAACATATCATAGGCTGCTGCTAGAAGATAACTGGAGTGTGAAAGAAATATATATTGTAGCTTTATATATTTGCACCAGAATTGGAAGACTATGTTTGGAAGAGTGTTAGACATGATTTTACTTAAAAGTTAGAAGAAGCCCTGCTTTGTCATCTAATATAACCAAATCATCACTGTTACATCACTTCAGAACATGCAGAACAAAGTGTTTTAATCTCAGTGTCTTTCCATACATTACTACTCAAGTGTAGCACTAGACTGTGTTAACATTCCATTGGTCTTTAACTATTAACCTTCAGCACTTACCATGTGGACAGCTAAAATGATACTGGATACCCCAAGAGTTTAATCGAGTGACACTTTTCGCTTTTCTCTTCCAGGATTTTGCATATTTATTATATTACGTGTGGGATAAGTGATAGGCGCTGTAGTTTAAATGTTGTTTTAATGCAAACTTCACCCATTTTTAAAAGTGTTGTCAGTTTTTTCTTAATGGGGCTTAAATAATTTAGAGCAAGTATAATCTAGTCCAGTGATACTAATTTTATAGTATCACATACTAGCTGTTAAGTATCTTAACACGACTTCTTTCCTACAAACCAGGAGACAATGTTTATTTTGTGATTTAATCATTTTCTCTCTCAAAATCTCTGCGATGCCTATTCTCAAATGTTTTAGCTCTCTGACAGAAGTCCTTAAAGGTGGCTTCTTTCCATTGATTCCCTTGGGCACTTCGTTGCCAGACATGGCGTGTTCTGTTTCAAAGTGGAGCCACACCATATCTCAAAGTTGGTAAGCTCAGTTGAGAATACAGGGCACATATACTTCAATAGAGCAATTCAGGTTTGTTTGTCTTTATTTACTTAATAAACTTATTATTGTGAATTAGGTGGGGGTTTTGTCTCTCTTTAATTTAGAAGTGGAGGTTGCTGGATTTTGTAAGTTGTATTCTAGCTTAATATGAGTATTTGATGAGGTAATTACTGTTTTTTTTTAAAATTTAGCTCTGAGAATGCCTGGTTAGAAGAAAAAGGCTATAGTAGGGTTCTTCTTACTATTGGGCTCATAGCCTCAGGGTCTCCTGTTCCCTGAGGGGGATGTCAGCCTCAGTCAGGTGTGCAGGAGGATACCCGTCGGAAGCAGCAAGTAGTCCTCTTGGCAAGTCAGCTGACTTCTAGGTGGAAGTTTCATGGCTCTTGTAGGCTTCTATGCAGAATTTTCTTGTGCAAGCACTCCTGCAAGGAAGTGGATAATACAGAATGGAATATATTCCCAGAATATTAAAATTAATCCCTACTTCCCAATAGAGTTTAAAGAGGCCAGGCTTGGCACATTATTTTTCTGGTAATGATGCTGTTTCTTGGAAACCACTTTCTTTTTCCACCTCTGGGAACACAAGTCAGAGGAGAAGAGTTTCCAAGCAACCAAGAATGAGGATTTGTTTCTAATCCTGGGAAAAAAGGGATAGGAAGACATTACTATGGAAAAGAAAGCAAAAGGGAAAATAATTAACAATTGAGTTTCCCCCCAAATAATTGCAGTGCTTTTCCCCAACTTATATTACTCTCCTTATTAATCTAGGTAGGATTGTCCTTAGGTACCTTCGAGTCAGTGCTGAGTCACAGTGACGTGCTCTACAACAGAATAAAATGCTGCGTGGCCCGTGCCATCCGTATCACTGTTGCTGTAATTTAGTCCATTGTTTCAGCCCCTGCGTCGGTCCGTCTTCTTCAGAGTCTCCTTTTTTGGGGACTGGTCTCGCCCGATAAACATCAGAAGTGCACGAGGCCGTGTCTCACCCTCCTCAATTCCCGGGGCGTTGGGGCTGTGCTTCTTCAGCCACAGATTGCTTGGTTCTTCTGGGAGCGCATGGCGTAGTCCCTCTTCTCCAACACCATAATTCCAAGATATCAGTTCTTCTTCAGTCTTCCCTAAGTTGAGACAAATAATGTAGAAAGCAGTAAAAATACCCCAAACTTTACAACACTTCTTTGTGGGAAACTCTGTGCTAAGTTTAGAGTGACAAAATTATAAAATGGAAAAAGTGAAACTTGATATTCTTGGAAGAACTGGCAGTCATCACAAAAGCGATCTAAGCTTATAGTTAACTTGAAATGGAGAGTCTGAGCAACTCAATCCAGCACCAAGTTATATAAAGATGCACATTTGAATTTGGACTTCATTCAGCTGGGATATGAATAGATGTTTCTTCTTCTGTTTTAGAACATGGAATGCTAATCGGCCATCACACTATTTCTTGGTCAGCATGACAATAATTTGTCACAGAGTCATTTGGAAAAGGAATGCTTAGTTAACTTTCTTCAGGAGAGGATTACAGTGAGTGAGTGAGTGAGTGAGTGAGTGTGGGCTCATTGGGGTTGGGAAGAGGGAGCGTTATTTCAGTTGAACTGTCTGCTCATCTCTCCTTGTAGTATATATGTATTTATCATCAATATCTATTTTTGTACGATTCTATGTATGCCTTCTCCTTAAGACTTAAAGTGGTATTTATTGTTGGGAGGAGACGATCAGATTTATTCAGATAAAACTGCTTATTCAGACTACTTTTAATTATTTTCTTTGAGAAATTGAATTTTTTAAACACTTTGAAATTTGCCAAGGTAAAGGACTAAACCAAATGTTAAATTAATGAGTTTAAGGCAGGTGCACAAAATAGTAAGGAAAAGTGTGTTTGTATGTGTGTGTGTGTGTGTGTGTGTGTGTGTGTAAAATCAATATTTTTTATGTATCAATGCTCATTTTTCCAGACTGAAAAATCCTTTTGGTATATGTCATGAACTTACCTAAATCTATTCACAAACTTAGAAAGGACTTCTTAAATGTACTGTGTACCAAGAAAGCAAAGTTATCATGTGTGCTATATGAAAGCAAGCCAATCATATATTTTTTTCTTGTACTTGGTAAGCAGAATAAATCTGGATCAACAACAACAACAACAACAACTGTGAAACAAAAGGTGCTACTCAGGACACATGTATGTTATATTTGTTCAAGTGCATCGTGATGGCAGTCAGGGTGCTGTTGCCAGAAGGCAACTATCATTAGCAGTAAAAAAATCTGAAGGAACTTTTCAGCTCATAAAAGTTTTACGAGCTGAAAAGGCTACAGGGTGTGTTTAACCGTGGTTCAAGAGATGTTGAGAACATGGCTCCTGTCTACTTCAGGAGTAATTTGCACACCTGCATTTTGAAAAATCTTTGAAAGGTTTGCTTTGTGAACATGTCTGAAGGCTGCAGGGCTTAAAGATGTAGAAAGAGTTTCTTTAATTATGAAGTTCGTTCTTTCTTGGGAGCACTCCTTCTCTTATAAGAAATAGCACCAGCTAGTGTCACAGAAACTGTGAACGTTTACAAAAGCTGATGTACAGGCAACTTTTACAAATGGAGAAACTAAGGCACAGAGAGGCTAATTTACTAAAGGCCATGTGGCTAGGAGTAGGAAAGCTGAGATCAAGCCTAGGCAAATTGGCTCAACCATCATACAGTAAGCCTTGTGAAAGGTGAAACCCGTGAAGGGTGGAAACCTGTCAGAGGAGGAAAACATACCTTTGCCAGGAAGTGAACCAACAGAAGGTTGAGAAGATGGCACCCCATCAAAGGCAGAGGACGTAGAAACCCAGGAGCCAAGTGAGTTCCATCAAGTTGCGGCTTGCATCGGTTTCAGTGTACCATGGCTACTGAGGACGCTGTCTCTCTTCTCGATCGGCCCTTGACAGCCAGTGCTAAGAGCCTCTTCTGCCAGGAGGGGGCTTCAAAAAGCTTACGGACACATGAGATTAGAAGAGAATGGGATTTTGGCTACAGAATTTTGAAGCCCCTGTATTCATAACATTTAATCCCTTTCCCTAGACTGAGTCACCTGAGATTGGGGTTCTCCCATCATGTGTCCGGCTTTGATGATAATGAGTTATAGCTCCTACATACGTAAGAACAGTAATCACCTTGTATGAAGTCTCTGGGAAATTAGGTTCAGTGACATTCCTGAGATCAAAACAAAGCGAAGATTAAAGTCCCAGTCTTGAAGTATTCTTGAATATGAGAGCTGATCATGAACTATGATCTGGTTCGTTTCCAGAGTGATTCCAGTGAGACGAGTGAGGCCCCTTTCTTTGACCTCCTGACTTCATTTCAGATACTTACTCCTTAAAGCCAACAAACAAAAAAACCAGAGGACATTTGCTGTAAGAGCCTCAGAGGGTTTCCAATATACCATCATCTTTACAGAAGCAGCGTGGCCTATCTTCTCAGGAGTCCGGCTGGTGAATTTGAACTGCTGACTTAATCTCTATGCCACCAGGGTTTCTTGAAAGACAAAGAGTTACCTGTTGACTCCCATGGGCTTGCTGGTTTGTCTTATTTGTTTTTGTTGGGTGCCATTGACTCTGCCTCATAGAGACCCTGGGCGCCCAGCAGCTGAGTGCTCTTGTAGAATCCAGCAGTCATTTTGGGGCTGTGGGTCAACCATTGGGCTGCTAGCCATAAAGTCAGGGAATCAAACCCCACAGCCCCTCCTTGGGAGAAAGATGAGGCTGTCTGCTACTGTAAAGTTTAAAGTCTGGGGAACCTTGTGTAGCTGTGAGATGAGTTACCGCCAGAACAGCGGGGCTTGGACAGTTCATGGAAACTGGACCTGCTCAGCTGACTTTCTCGGCGTGGGGCGTGTTCTCAGCGCCTTGCTATGCTTCAGTGATCCGTGCTTTATGAGAAAGAGCACTTCTGTAGGTTGGGCATGGTCAGCGTTTCAAAATACATGCCCGTGGAGGATCACAGTTCAGCAGTGCACCCTTGTAGAGTTAATGGTAGAAACTCCTCTTTAAAGAGTGCCTGTGCATGCTAATAGGTGATTTGCTGGTTTACGGCATTTAATTCAAGTGAAAATTGGTATTGGTAAGATTAGAGGTGTAGGTGCTATAATTCAGGGACTCTGAGTTCAGCTTTGCTTATCTGCCATGTGGACCCCCAGATTTCTTAATTTCCCTAACAGACTTTTTTTTGGTCAGTAAAATAGATATTTCTAATCTTTGACCCATATTCTTTCTCCAAAGCACAAAGATCATGAAACGAGTCAAAGTCCATTTGACTTTGTCTCTTTTATTGTAGTTGAACACTTAGCATCTACATGAGAACTAGACTAGAACTAGAATTTTATAACATTCTGTATTCTAACAGAATATCCACCTGGGATGTTTGGAATGAGCATGGCCAGATAGTTTACTCCATAGTCAGTAGATGTAACAGGAAGCATCGTTGGAAACAGACCCAGGTCCATTGTCAACATTGTTATATATGATCAGGTTGCTCTTAAATCACTTAAAAAATTCTCTATAAGCCTCAGCCATTATAACTTTAAAAGGTAGGGGGTTATAGCCATAAGAATATATGAGGAAGGGAGCTTCAAAAAGTGAGTGCTTTCATTTATTTATTTTCGTCAGTGTTTTGATGCCTCGCTGCATAAGTTTGAGAAGTAGAGAAGACAAAAGGATAAGTTACAAACTTGTCAGACTGCTTAAAGGAGGAGAAGGAGGTTTTGTCAAGCAGTCACTGTGCTGGACACCACACACACATTTAACACTCCTTTCAGATAAAAGGGGAGCAAGACGGGGCTTTCTGCCACAGGCTTGGAAACTCCCAGGAGCAGTTCCGCACTGTGCCACGGGGTCACGGTGAGTTGGGATCTACTCAATGGCAGTGAGTTAGTGTGAAAAGGGAGCTTTGGGAAGCATGGGACTGCTAGCCACAAGGTCACCAGTTCGAAATCATCAGCTGTGCTGCCAGATAAATATGAGGCTTTTTTCTACTCCTGTGAAGATGGAAAGTTTCAGAAATACATAGGGACAGTTCTACTCTGTCCTACAGGGTCCCTACGAGTCGGAATAAACTTGATGGCAATTTTGTTTTTGTTTAGCGTACCAAGGTGGTCTGGTGGACTGCTAACCATAAGCTCAGCTTTGGTTTGAACCAAAATTGGGTGCTCGGGGGAGAAAGCTGAGGCTTTCTGCTCATGTACAGATGTACAGCCTCACCTCACAGGGGCAGTTCTTCTTGTCTTGTACTCTTGCTGTAAGTTGGAATCGACTCGAAGGCACTTAGTTGAATTTAGTGTAAAAGGCTTTTTGTTTCCATAAAGATTTGCAATCTCAGAAACCCTGGGGTTATGGAATCAGAATGACCCCAATGGCAGTGAGTTTGGGTTTGGGTTTTAGTGACAAAGCATGGCCTGAGCACAATGGCTGGCCCATGGGAAATATTTAGTGAAAATTAATCTTTTTGTTTTATGAATGATCACATCCAGAACATCTGGTGGCTTTTGTAGTAAATATGTTAACATTCAACTGTCTTAACATTCAAGGTGTTTTTGGCTGCAGGGGGCTAAACTCAATGATAGCATTTGATTAACTTTGAGAACCTGGTAAAGGCTTAGTCCTCTATGGTTGTATTTATCCAGGGCAATGCCAGGTTGGGTGCAAATCAGAAGCAGCCACAGCCCTGATTCAAAATTTAAGTACAGTATCAATTCTATAGGATCTAAGTGAGGAATGCGTTCACTTTCTGTTCTGTTTTTCGGGTGTGAAAATTAGGTTTATGATTTTTGGTAGCTACCAATTAAAATTTTCTCCCAAAGAAAAAAATCTTTTTTGCCAAAGTCCTTTAAAATCTCCCCAGGTACTGGGCCTGCTTGCATATTCCTTGACTGCATGGGGATGCCCCACTGTTCCCCCCACCTCCAAGTTCTCTACACAGGGCTTATGTTCTTTCTTCCTTGCTCTTCAATCATTCATTCGCTCAATGAATAAGAAATATTCATGCTTCTGGACAGCGTTCCCAGTGCTTTAGGACCTAGCTGGCAGGAGAGGTGTGGCTGGTGAGCGGGCCCTGGGATAAAGAAAGGAGGAAGAAGTACTCTCTGGAGGTCATTTTAATAAGCAAACGCTGAAAGAGCTGTGGATTTTATCCTTTGAAGATGACATTAATTTAGGTTTGGAGTTTTTGCCTTAAGCCTCACTGAGGCCAAGATGTGAGATTCAGGAAGAGTGGGTTATGGAGATAGGTGGCATTCATAGACACATTCCCTGAATGGGCCCTGGTTGGAGGTGGGTGGGAGCAAAATTGTTTTTGTGGAAACTGTAGTGTATGTGTTCATTTATATCAAATTATTTTGACTTTAAAAGAAAAAATTTTAACCACGTATCGAAACAACAGAAAGTGTAAAGTGTCCTTTTGCCCGGGAGGCATGGTATGGACCACTGAGGATAGATTTTATTGAATGAAAACATGGTAATGTTTGGACATGCTATCTATGTTAGATTTTTGAACTTGCATCAGAAGGGGTAATTCTCCTTGGTTGGCAGACTTTTTTTTCTTCCAAAAATTCTGTGCTTTCGTGGGAAAATAAATACGTGCTGGAACATGGGAGCACTGTTGAAAGTGTTTCTTCGTAGAGCTTTTCCAGTCTAAAGAGGACAAGCTGATTTCTGGAGCCGGGAGGGCAAGTTTAATGGTATGCCATTGCATGCCAGCGTCCGTGTCTGTGAGAATCACCATGCTGTGCTGTGTCACTGTGGCGTACACCACCTTGTTTGTGCACGTGTGTCATCAAACACAGCATTGTGACTTCGTCCTGAGAAAGACTTCATCTTTCTTATTTGCAGCACAGAGCTCTTGATGGCTCTGCCATGCACAAAACCCGTGCCGTTGAGCTGGCTCTGACTCCCGGTCACCCCATGTGAGGACAAATAGAGCTGATCTGTAGGGTTTTCGTGGCTGTCGTTGTTAACGTAGGCAGATTGCCCGGCCTGTCTTCTGGATCACGGTGTGTGTGTGTGGTGGGGTGGGGGGTGGGGGCTTTCAATAGCCAATCTTCAGGGGTTGTAGTTGAATGCAAACTATATGTGGCAGCCAGGTACCTTGTTCTCTTACCTGGGGTAGTTTTAGTTGCTTTGGCCATGTGCATGCAGTCGATTTGTGAACATTTTGGTTTTTCCTGAGTTGAAAAAGAGAAGAGGAAAGGCTATCCTATACACACACACATATATATGTATATATATATATATATGGCAAAGAAGCAGGAGGAATCTAGTATTCCTTTGATTTGTACCATGTTGAGCTCTTCTATTGCCTTGTGGTATAGTGGTGCCCAGTGAAAGTAAAGCATTCCCTGTCTCTCTCCACATCCTGCACCCAGGAAACATTCTAGAGCTTTGTTGAAATGCAGCCTTTCAAGTCAAGCTATTATGTGGTTGGGGGGGGGGGGCGGGGGCGGGAGGGCAATGGATAATTGAGTTGGGAAGACAATGAGCAAGAGCGGACGTGTTGGTCGCTCCCCAGTCAGTCGGTCCCGCAGCCTCCTGTGTGTGGAGCAGAAAGTTCAGGAGGGTTTGCAAGGCTGTGACCTTTCAGAAGGAACTTGCTGGGCTTGGCCTCCCGGGTGCCTTTGTGTGGGTTTAAACCACTGGATTTATAGCCAGTCCTTGTGCATTTAACTATTTGCACCTGTCTGACACTCTTAAGAGCCTAGGTAGCAAAGGGCAATGAATGGCTTGCATTGTACAAGGAAAAGCAGAGGCTAATATGAAGTAAGCTGGATGGAAGGCAGTGTGCCCAGGGGAAGTCTTAGTCGTGGTGTCAGGGGAAATTCTGGGCATTCATCCCCTCAGGGGGCAACCACACTGGTTACCTTGGAGTGCCCGGAGCTGCTCTGTCGTGGACCTGCCTGGTCAATTGCCCATGATCAGCTCTTCTGTGCTATCAATTTTGGAGCACAAGGACATCTCTTGATGCATCATTAGTGACCATGTTACTTCTTATCTCCGCCACGAGATTAGGGCACTTGGGAGCCCACCAGATTACTTACATCTGGATTTCCAGTGGTGATATATTGGAGGCCTGAGGACTTTGGCGGGATCAGTAATATTCAAAGAGCAGCAAAGGGCTCAACCTTCAGGACAATTGGGAGGATGGTGTAGGATGGGGCGTTCTGTTGTACAGAGGGTTGTTATGAGTCAGAACCTAACAACAACAACAATAGCAAAAGATTTCTGGTGGTACAGAGGTTAAGCAATTCAGTTGCAAACTAAAAGGTCAGCGATTTGAACTCACTAGCTTCTCCACTAGAAAGCCCTGGTGGGGCAGTGGTTTTGCGTTGGGCTGCAATCCACAGGGTCAGCAGTTTGGAACCACCAGTAGCTCCTCCAAACACAGACTGGCCTTTCTATTCCCATAAACAATTACAGTCTCAAAGCCCCCCGGAGGTGGGGGTCGCTCTGAGTCAGCCTTAACTCTATGGCCATGGGAGTGAGGGCTTTTCCACAGGAGAAATGTGGCAGTCTGTGTCCCTAGCGGTCATGGAAACCCTATGAAGGGCATGATGAGTCGGCGTCAACTTACGGACAGTGTCTCTGGGTATGGGCGTGCTCGCAGGAATGAGCCCTGGTGGTGTTGTCCTGAAGCACTTGGCTGCTCACCTAAAGGGAGGCAGTTGGAACATCCCAACCACTGTGCAGCAGAAGGATGTGTCAGACTGTCTGTCAAGATTACACCTTGGAAACCTGGGCTGCAGCTCTCCTCTGTCTTCTGGGGCCACCTGGAGTCAGAGCCAACTGGGTGGCAATGCGTAATGCTCCGGGGGATTTAGGAGACACTCTGTGTTGTGGCAGTGGTCGTGGGCTTGATGTGGAGCCGAGGAAGATACTGAGCTAGAGGGGTATGGACTGGATGGGCTTCAGTGAGGAGAGTGACACGACTGGTCTGCAAGAAAAGATGGATGTGAGCCTACTTCGTTGAAATGTTTGACCACCTTGTTTGAAGAGGCCATGTTGAAAAGGTGATTAGAGACTGACTTCTCTGTTTTGAACAAGGGAGTGGCATCATTAAGAAGAACACAGTGTTGGTAAAGTTTAGCGTAGTAACTATCATTATGGGGCATTTAAAAGGAGTTGCATAGATGGGAATTTGTTTTACTCGAGTCAAACTGGTATTTTATGCTTAACTTTTATTCTGTTGAAAATATACACAGCAACACACACACACACACACACACACACACCCCAATTCAACTGTTGCTGCATGTATAATTAAGTGACGTTGATAACACTCTTCTAGTTGCGCCATCATTCATGCCCTTCTCTTTTGAGTTGTTCCTCCCATGAATGGGAAAGCTCACTGCCCCTACGAGGGTTCCTCATGGATTGTTCAAGGGCTGTTGTCACTTTGAGCCCAGGTAGATAATTATTAAAAGAACATAATACTTAAGGCAGACTTTTCTTTACTAGGTAAGCTAAACTATTGTTTGGTTCAAAGAAGACTTTAGGGAGTATTTTTGACTAAAGTTTTAAAGATAATCTCAGGGCAATAGTTTCTGGGGTTCATCCAGAATCCATGGCTTGAAAAATTCGTAAGTCCATAAGAATGCACAATTCTGTATTTCCCCCTTGATCAGGGTTCTTCTGTAGAGTTGTTGGATCAGAATGTTCAGGAATGGTAGCTGGGAACCATCCAGTTTTTCTGACCTCATCATAAAGACAGCGTTTATTTTTCATTCCTTGAATCTGACCAAAATTCATCTCTGAGTGCTAGATAATATCTATATAAGAGGAAAAAAAGTTTTATGTTGTAAGAAAAATAAAATGAGAAAGATAATAGAAGTGCTAGTCTATTATTGGCATTTGTTGATTTGATCTGCTTTTGATCTTTGAAAAACACATCTACAAACCCAAATATCTTGACCTGCCTTTTAAAAATTTAACCCTTTATCTTATTATTTAGAAATGCTTGAGAGTCCCCAAATTACTCTCTAGAAAAGCCCTTTTCTCTACAAATTGGAGGCTATGGAATTGTTTGAGCCTTTCTAAAAGCATGCAGAGCTGATGTGCATTGATATCTTTTCAAGTGCACTTACACCAAATGACTGTGTCTAAACACTTTTTTTTGTCACTCAAACAGTATTATGAGAGGGTTATCTAAAATTGGGATAATCATATATCATCCCCATAACATGTTTATTTCTTAAAAATGAGGCCATCAGCTATATCTATATTGTTTATGACTATTTCAGTGTAAAGTTCATGAAATGACAGAAATATTGAGCTCTTAGCTCAGCATGAGAAGGCAGTTAGTGGTAGATAGCACGCTTGAATGGCACAATCAATGGACTTGGGCTAGCAGAACTAATAGGGAAATACAGATCCCAGAATCTAATATTGATCTCTAAGCCTTCAATATCTTCAATATCTCTCTCATCTCCAGGGGGATTGAGATTGAGTATTGACATAAAATATAAAGTGTTTTTCAATTATTAGAATATTTAAGGCCCAAATGCGGCTGATAAGATTTTTTTTTTCACATGCCAAATACATCTTATCAAAGAGTTGCTGCCACTTGGGGTTTCTCAACTTTTGGAAATGGTGGAGATTTAAGGGGTTCTGAGAAAACCTGGTTGAAATTGACATTGATGTTTAGTTCTTATTCTCGCTCACTCGCTCGCTCTTCTTCGCAGAATGCCATTTAGCATTTTAGTTCAATTAGATCATATTAAAAGTGATTATAACTGAAGCATTGCCTTCTGTTATCAGATGTATATGCCTGTCAGAAAAGTTTAACATCTTATAGAACTTCACGCCTTTTCTATTTAAATTCAAGAAGTTGGCTTCAAGCACTTTAGTATGTCAGACTATTGCATTTTTGAAAGAAGGGAACAGAATTCTTTTTGTTTTACGTTAAGAAGAAATCCATTTTAATAAAGAAATGTGATCCCCATTTATCTTTGCTGAGGAGATTGGTATACATTTATATTTAATGAAAAGCTCTTACACTTATGTTGTGAAATTCCCTAAAGAGAGTAATGAACTCTAACCGGCTGCCATGCGTCTTAGCAGCAATGTTTTGTGTCTGCTGAAAGCATGACTGGAAGGCTTGCGCTGTGTCCACAAAACTCTGCCACGAAGTCCTTCAAAAGACTTGGTGAATCATTTGAGGTCAGCGAGCATAAAGTTTTGTGTGAAATGCCATTAAAAAACCTATTAACCTTGCTACTAGTATATTCAAGTCAAGCTGTTAAAATACATTCGTATAAACAGAAAAGATTATACATATACAATGTAGAGCTCTGTGGCTTGATTCTTGAAATCCCAATAAAAGTTATATTACCACCTTTGGAATAAAATTCAAAAATAGAGCAATCTTTTCCATAAAGACTTGTTCATCTAAAAGCTCGGAGCATTTATGACTCCATTAGGTTGCTCTGTTAGTACCATATAGAGCAGATTGCAATTTTGGAATGAGACACCCACATTCACAAGAGCACAGGTGTCCCCTCACCACACTCCACACGGAAACTTTTCTGGTTTGCGATAATTATAGCCTTTGCAACTTTCTAATAATCTGTGTGGCAAATTGGGGTGGTAACAGGAAAGAGGGACGAGGAAGTAATTTTAGAGGCTGAATAAACAAAGTGAAGCAAATGGCAATGTGGGTGAGGTGAACGCAATGCTGATGGGGGTGGGGGTGGGGTAGAGGGGGAGAAAAGTCTTTTATCTATAGGAGGGAGACTCCATTCTCCCCTCCCATTTAATTTTTAAAGTCTGAGAACTAGCCTAGCCACCCTGAAGGAATAAAATGCAGATTGATCTGTACACAATCTTTTAGCAGAAAAATGTAACGTCATAATCTCAAGTAATTAACTAGTTCTCCTCCCACACGGATATTTAAAAGAAAAAAAATCCAGTGAAGCCATTTGGAAGTTAACAAATTTTATTTAAATAATGGATGTTAGTTGCTTATTTGTGAGCCTATACCTTTCAGGAAAAGCAAACAATAATTTCAAGTTTCATTTTGTATCTTTGTTTCATTTGAGAATTTCCATTTAGTAGAAAATCTTCTTATTAAATATACATTGTAAATGTACATTAAAAATGTATGCTTACTTTTTGATCAATTTTAAAATGATGTACCAATAGTTATTTGGTCATTGCCGATTTCATGGTCATATGAGTCATATAAAATAAAGTGACCTGAAATATTTCTAGATTGTTTATAAACAAAGGCAAGTCACATCAGATATTGGAAAGTGGGTAGAGGTAGGAATCTTTATCTGATTTTAATGATTGGTACATTTACAATGTGTACACTCAAATTTATTTTTAAAATAGAAAATAGTTTAGTAAGGCCAGTTACCTAACCTATTGGAAAGAATATTTGAGGAGTGGATGGATGGATGAATTGGATGGATAGATAGATGATAGATAGATAGATACTGTTGGAACCTTGAGTCTCCATAGAGTTGGTAAGCAAGTGTATGCCAAAGGGTTTGCTATATAATAGTCACCCAGTAAATGTTGTGCCATCAGTGGGTTCCTAGTAGCATGCATGGTTATGGTAGTGATCTGATTGTTTTTGCAGTAGCCAGAATGGATTAGAACTATGTGGGGAGGATAGGCAATGATCACAATTACACTATGTGTGATTGAGGTATTGTAATACTCAAATTAGAAAACAGGATGTACTGCATCTAGTAGTTGAGGCTTTCAATAAAATATCCTGACATGATCGAATAGTCTATAGTGCTAAGACATTCTTTTTTTTAATAATTTTATTTGGGACTCTTCCAGCTTTTACCACAATCCATACATGCATACATGTGTTGAGCACATTTGTACATTTGTTGCCATCATCAGTTTAAAAACATTTTCTTTCTACTTGAGCCCTTGGTATCAGCTCCTCATTTTTTGGACTTCCCTTGATAATTTATAAATTATTGTCTTTTCATGTCTTACACTGACCGCTGTCTCCCTTCAACCACTTTTCTGTTGTCCATCCTCCTGCGAGGGGGTTATATGTAGCCCATTGTAGTCAGTTCCCCCTTTCTCCTCCCACCTTCCCCTTCCCCCCTGGTATCGCAGTGCTAAAACATTCATATAGATTTGTGGCTATTGGGAATGTTCCAGTTCTCTAGTCAATAAATAGAAAAAGAACTAAAAGAATCCTATGATTTGTGCTGTGGAGCTAAAGTGACTGACTCTAAAGTAAACTGTAAACTGTTTATTCATAAAATGAAGTAAAATTGATGAGTCGATAAAGTCAAGGAAATCAACATATAAATTGTTTGTTAGAGATCTTTTTTGTTTTCTTTCTCAGGAAACAATTTTATTTGAAATTCTTCATGCTTTGTCAACTATTGACATGCACATCAAAAGCATTCAGAATTTCCTTTGGCATATTGATGCACTTCCGTACCTTCCCTTCAGCTTTTCACTGTCCTACTTCCCCCCTTTTTAGCAGCTTCAACATAATGCTTGCCTTTCATCTGTAATTATTAACTTAGAATATCAGAGGGTAGGTTTATATGATTTTTAGTTTCAAAAATTGAATTTATTTAGAATCTCATAAATTGAAAATAACGAGTTTAAATGCTGTTTCACTCTGGCAAACAGTTCATAAATACATAATATTGACCAGTTATTTTTTTATTTATCCTCCTGTTTGGCTGGGAAAGCCTACCTATATATCTGATTTTTATCTCTGTTATTTAAAAAAAGATACAAAATGTAGTCAGAATCCTTTACCTACTTAACATTGATCCATCCGTCAAATTAAAAATGACTTCTGTCTTTAAATGAAGGCTAGTGTGGCATTTAACAGACAGCTACGAATTTAGTATACTTGTGGGAAATACATCTTAATATTGAATTTTGATTTTTCTTACTCCTGTTAAAACTGAGTAAAAGCATTGCATGTAAATCAACAGCAGAAACAAATTAAGAGCTACAGTTATAGCCCATGAGACGGTACTGAATAGCATAACTGAGTCTGCTTTTTTCAACTATATTTTAATAGTATTAGCCATCATAGATCATTTGATTTGGTGGTTAGATAAACTTACTGCTAAAAGACTTTCATAGATTTATGCAAAATACATTCTCCTATATAATCTATACCTGTGTGTGTGTGTGAGTGAGTGTGCGTGCGTGTGTGTTAAAGCCTCCTTTAGCCAAGTGGTATCAAGAAGGTGAGATTTTCTGAAGGTTCATTTTGTCCTATATAAAGTGACTGTTATCTAGGAGCTGGAATTCAACCTGATGACAATGAGCTTGGACTTATGTATTTTTATGATCACAATAACAATTGTATTGTTACAGTACAAGATCAACTTTTTAAAATTTACATGTTAAAAGCTTACTCATGTTCTTGACCTTGGCAGTGCTTTCCGTGTCTGTACCAGAAATAACCTGAGTCCACTTTAAACATTTATGGTGGACTAGAGTTACGCATTGCTCTAACTTCTCTGTATGTGGAAAGCTTTTTCATTCATTTGAATGCCCATTAGTCTTTGCTGAAGGGCTAAAAATATGGGGTGGCATGAATGTGGATATAAGAAACAAGCTAGAATATGTGAGAGTTCAATCAAGAGGACATAGCGTAAGGTCAATGGCAGCCTAGTCAAGATTGTCTGTGAGGATATGATATGAGAAGTGTTTATTTTTTTATAGTTTCTATTAGAGCAAAAAGTGAATGTAAATGTGTCTTCTAGTTGCATAGAAGTCTTTTGGATTTGGTTTTTTAACTCTCAAGTTGTTGTTTCTTATTTGTTTTTTACATTAAAAGGTAATTTCTGCAGAGGGTGTATTGGTAGCTCATATACCTCTATATCTATGGCGACACTGAATACAAATCATACTGGTTCCATGTTCTTTTTCTCTTCTGATGTACTGTACCTTTCCACATGGAAGGAAGGTGCATCTTAAACAGGAGAAATTCAGGAGAAAACTCTTCTTTTCTCCTCTACAAATGAGACTGCCATATTTTTGCCTCCTGTAAACCCATCAAGAATCCTGGTAGTGTAGTAGAATACGAGTGGGGTTGCTATCTGCAAGGTCAGCAGTTCAAACCCACCAACTCTCAGATGATTGTGAATTGAGATTGACTTGATGGCAGTGAGATTGGTTTCTGGAGTTTTAATAAACTCATCAGTTTCTGGCTAAGCATGTGTAGCATGACTGGGGGATGGGCTGCAGACTAATTCTGCAAGAGTGTTCTTGGAGATAGAAGGGGAAGACACCAGTAAACTTCCCTCCCGTTCCCCATACAGTGACCCTCCTCGTCTTCCCCATGGGCCAGGTGATACACAGGTGCCACTTTGCCCAGCTGTATAGTCCTATGGTTGTCAGAAAGCTCCCCAAAGGTAACTGATGGCAACTGTGATGAAGGCGAAGCCCCAGATCTTCCATCCCTGTAGTGCCTGTTCTGAGGGGGAGCTTTGCTGGTGCCCTGGTAGAAGAACAGCCGATAGGCTTAGTAGCAGGTGCCCTATGGCGGTTTGCAAGCTAGGGAAGGTTCTGAGGATATATGCTATTTGCAGTATGCTAGTTTGAATATCAAGACATGCCTTGTAACCCTCTTTGAGGAAAATACCAATAACAAGAACTGTGATTGTCTCAATCTAGGTCTCTTGCCACAGAAGATCAAACTGTACAGGCTCTTGTTTCGGGTTCTTTCAGAGAGCCATCCTTGTGAAAACCTATCCACTCAGGACATCCTGCGCTTTTGCTATGACTCCTCCATGGCTCCTGTGCAGCTCAGTGCTGCAGCGCCTGGGACTTGCCATTGCACTATGAAGGGGCTGTAAGGAACCTCTCTTGGTTTTCGGAAGTGTTGCTCTTTTAAAAATGGTGTTCTCTAGTACAGAGTTCGACAATGGGCCAGGAAGAATCTTATCTCATTTTCTTATTGAACAGCGGTGTCTAAGCGTTTCTTTACATTCAGAGATAATAATCAGGAACTTGCTCTCTTTGATCCACTGCCATGACAATGATTAAACATCTCCTCCACTCCCCCCCGCCCTCCCCCAACAGTTTATACAAAGCTGGGTTTCCACATCAAGATTACAATGTATTTGATATCCCTCATTTCTTTTTAAAGATTTTTTTTAGCTTTTGTTAAACATATTGAAGAGTTTTCATAACTTGATTCTATAATCTTCAATTGGATTTATTTCTATTTTCCTATTGTTAATGTAACCACACATTTGAAGACTGACAACTGTACTGAAGGGTGGCTTTACTTATGTGAAAACTTTGGAATCCTTTGAGTGAGTGAGTGAGTGTGGTCAGTGTTGCTATCAATTTCTTCTTTTGTACACTGCCAAAGCTTCTATTTAAGTATTGTGAAAACTCTTTGTTTTTTTCAGGTCGAATGAGTGATTTGAGTGTAATTGGTCATCCAATAGATTCAGAATCTAAAGAAGAAGAACCTTGTAGTGATGAACTTGATCCAGATCATGAGCTAATTGCTGAAATTTTGCCTGGGTTATTTGCAATAGACCTATACCCCAGTGAAGAAGATGATGAGGAAGACGCGGACTGTGCAAATGGTACTGATGAAACCACCACCCCATCAGTGACGTACATCAATGGGAAGCACCTAGTAACCACTGTGCCGAAGGACCCAGAAGCAGAGGAAGCTAGGAGCGGCCAGTTTGAGAGTGTGGCACCTTCTCAGAATTTTTCCCATAGCAGTGGGAATGACAGTCATCAGTTTGGCATAGATGGAACAAAATTCTCAATGGCAGTGAGAGTGCAGCCAAATGAATCTCAAGAATCGAAATCACTTGAGATTACATGGAAGCCTGACTCTTACCCTGAAATACCAGAACACTTTTCAAGTGGTGAGCATGATATTTTTCCCACAGTCCAATTCCAGGAGGGAGAAACCACAGAGGGAGCTGACTCAGTCACACACAGCGACCCTGAACCTGATGATCTTGCGCATGAAAATACTGAACCAATACTTGTGTTTCCTGAAGAATCTTCAGGAAATGCTGACATGGACCCAGAATCCCAGAAAGTAGTCTTTCCAAGGGTTACAGAATTAACACTGGGTGAAGAGGCAAACAAAAGCACGTCCACTACCGGCATACCAAGCATAATTCCAAGTTCTGTGTCAGCCAAGGTTTCAGAAGAAGAAGCATTTACTGTACCACCAAATTCCCAGCCACTTGCTTCACTGTCCAGTTACTCCGTGGAAGTAACTTCTAGGCCTATTGGAGAGCGCTTAGTGATTCCTTCCATTCTAATGCCAGAAGGCTCTGGAGAAGAACAAGAAGATAAAAATAAAATGTTCTCTGTGGTAACTGATTTATCCCAGAAAACTACCACAAATGTACAAGGTACTCCTGTTACTAGCAAGATAGCGACCACAGAAAGCCTTTCTGATGTTCCTGTACCCACCTTTTATTCTGTTTCTGAACAACTGTCTGAAGAAATAGTGCCTACTGAAGTTGTCAGTGAAACTAGCCCATCTGAATGGATTTTCAGGACGTCCGCTCATGGAGCGACAGGAAAAGCCGCGGAGGAGCAGAGCGCTCCAAGCACAGCTTCGCTAACTGAGCAGCAGTCACCCACACAGAGAGTCGATCAGTTATTTCTGCCCTCTGAATTAGAAGGCTCAAGTGAAACGACAGCTCAGGATTCAGCCTCTGCTGGTTGGAAAAGCACGGTGTCCTCAACAGCACCCACGGAGTCTGAAAGGGAACGGACAAGTTTGACTCTTGCCTTTACAGAAACAAATGCTTTCGACGAGATGGGGACACAAGGCACTGAGCCAAGCAGTGGGAGTCTACCTGACGTTCAGGGAGGCCTGACCACTGGGCCAGATATCCCTGTCTCTCTTTTCATGGAGCAGGGATCTGGAGACACTGCTGCTGATCCACAAGCAACCACGGTCTCTTCATTTTCATTAAACTTTGCGCCTGATATTCAAACCCCAAAGGAAGCAGCTAGTACTTTGTCTTCTTCTTTGGAAAACACATTCCCATCCCAGCCAACAGGATTCATTTTGAGCACTGTCACGAATAGACAGGGGGTCGAAATGATAAGTCAGACAGCCCAAGAAAACTTGACCTCCGAGGTCTCGGGAGGGCCAGGTCATGGGGTAGAAGTTAGTGATGCTCCTACAGGTTTTCCTGTAGGGGAAGACCCCCGTGGTGAATTCGGAGACTCTTCATTGGTAGCTCATCCCACAACAAAAGGAGACACAATAGGAACGGACGGCTCTGGAGATGCATTGTTTATGGAGACTCAACCCTCAGCCTCTGCAGTCCCTGCTTCAGGTCACTCCAGTCAGGAGCCTGACTGGGAAGGAGCCAGGGACCGGGTGGTCAGCTCTTCACCCTTTCCTTGGGAAGAATTCATGGCTTCAGGTGAGGGCTCAGGTGAGCAACTGATCTCTACCGGCGGTTCGGTTAGTCAAGTGTTGCCCAGTGCTGTGGGACAAACTTCCGGTACAGTTTTCCCACGTACTCACCAAGGTGTGGGAGAACTGGGAGCTGCCACGGAAGCGGTTGAGAGAGTCACGGTTGTACCAACAGCAGAAGCTGAAATACCAACAGAAGTGGGAGAAGGAATGGCCGAGGGCACAATTTCAGCAGACTTTGCCCAAACTTTGGAGCCAGCCAATTTATGGTCCAGGGAAGAAGTCAACCCCGTAAAACAAGGCATGGCAAACCAAACCGCATCAGCGGAAAAGACCAAAGAACAGGAGTCTTTTGGATCTCCTCAAAGCTCTGTGACACCAGAACCAGCAGGTTTTGATCCACAGACATCCACTGAAACCACACTCCTCACCACACATTATTCTATGCTGGCAACGAAGAAAATTGATAGTCGTGACAATGACCGGGAGGGGGAAGTCACTCCCTTAGGACATGTGACCACACCAGGTCCACAGGGCTTGGAGCCGTTCACTGCTGTCTCAGAAGCTACTGAGAAATCACATTTTCCCTCAACTACCGCTTCACTGACTGAATCTATACCATCTGAAAGTATCGTTACAGATTCACCAATCAAAGATGAAGAGGTTATGAAACTCTTTCCCCAAGTGGTGGGCCCACCCACCAAAGTGTCAGACACCGATCTCATATTCTCTGGGCTGGGATCAGGAGAAGATGCTGTACCTACTCTGACTACAAGAACAGTGAATTTTACTGAACTGGAGCAAATCATTAGCACATTGTATCCCCAGACATCTCCAGGAGGAAGTTTAGAAACAAGAGTCTCAAGTGATGAGAGGGACGACGACCAGGGAATGGACAATGTAGCCCGTGAAGTGAGAACACTCATTCCCCAAACCGGCAGCACCTCTGTGGGTGGCCAGACCACAGCCAGCTCCACCGTAAGGGGGATTTTAAGTGCTAGCAGAGCAGAAGGCCCCACAGGGACGTCCCTCACCTTCCCCGCGGACACCGCCCATCCTCAAAATCAGACCCTTGGGTGGGAGAAAGAAGCCCAGACCAGTAGAGCACAGACGATGGCTGGGCAGGTCTTCGATAAGACCGCTTCCACAGCAGACACAAAATTAGAAACCGCAACCTCTCCTGCTGTTCTGACGAGAATGCTTGTTCTTGAAACAACCGGAGGCTTTGCGACACCAGCACCATCCGACTTGTCTGATGAACATTCTGGGGAAGGATCCGGGGAGTTCGGTATGGTTGATTTAGTCCACACTTCCGGAGCTCCGCAGGCGACCGGGCCAGAAAGCACCACATTTGTGTGGAGGGGGTCCCCAGGAAAACATCCCGAGGGGCCTGGTGTGAAAGTGGTTGCTGCTGATGGATTCCCAACCATTTCCGTGGTGCTTTCTCTTCCCTCAGAGCTGAATGCAAGCTTTCCTGACTCAAGTAGTGCCCCTTCCCACCCACAGATGTATGAGAGCCCCACAGAGGGCGCTGCAGGCATTTTTTCAGAGGGTTTCCAAGTATTTGAGAATCCCACCGTAAAGCCCAACAGAAGAAAAGCCACTGAAAATATTATTCTAGATCTGGACAATGAGGATAGAGATTTACTGTTGACAGTTACAGAGCGTACCATACTGGAAATCCCACCTGAGCTGACACCAGATAAAAATACTATCATAGACATTGATCACACGAAACCTGGATATGAAGACATCCTTGGAATGCAACCCGATCCAGAGGCAGAAGTACTAGGAGGGCCACAGGGCAGTAATGAAGAAAGAGCCCAAGTTCAAGTGTCTTTACCTGAAGAGCAACTGGAGGGGTCTGGGGACCCTCTTCTAGCCAGCTACCCTCAGGCAACACACAACGAAGCAAGGACAGCTGAAGACCGAAGCCAAGTAGATCCCCCAGCTCTCCTCTTCACAACTGGAATACCTGTTCGCAGCACAGACTTAGCTCTTTTCCTTCCCACAGCAGCATCGCTCCCCGCTCCTAGTCAGGCTGCCACAGTTAATCCAGAGATTGGCGAGCCCAAAATGGAAGCAAAACTCCTGGATGACAGCTTTGAATCAAGCACGTTGTCTGATAGTCAAGCCATCGCAGACCAAAGTGAAATAATTGTGACACTGGGCTATTTGGAAAGGACACAGGAAGAGTATGAAGAAAAGAAAGATGTAGGCCCTTCATTTGAACCAGAATCCTCTTCGGGAACTGAGGAAGCATTGCTAGATCAGACACCCTACGTAAGTATGGGCAGTAGCCACCTCGTGACTCAGAGTTTAACTGAAGCACCTGTGGTGCTGGACACATCCAACCCCACCGGTTATCCGGATACAACACTAGCCATTTCCACTTTGGCAAAGCTGTCCTCTCACACACCATCCTCTCCAGACACTGTCCACGCAGCCAGTGGGACCTCTGAACAAACAAAGCCACGTGCTCTACCTGGTACAGATTTGGGAGCATCTCAAATGCCGACAGAAGATTCTGTCAAGCAATCCTATGCAAATATTGAAGCAACTTTCAAGCCACTATATGGCAAGTACTTGCACACAACCGAACCCCCATTTGTATCTCCCAGCACGGAATTAGAACTTTCAGAAGGCCAAAGTACACCTGAGTTTGTAAAAGAAGTGCAAGCTTCTCCCACAGAACTAATTGCTGAGGCAAGATTTGAGGTTCTCCAAGACCCCCATAACCAAACCGACGTGCCACTTCCTGAAGGAGCAGGCCAAGAGCTCCCCAATCCTAGCATGCAGGAGGCTGGCATGGTTGTCACAGCTCCAGGGAAAGTTAACCCAGAAGGTGCTTCACAGTGGCCTCATTCCACTTCTGCTCCTGCGACTCACAGAGTTGAGACAAGCGTGGTGCCTCAGCCCAGCCCACCAACTACTGAGAAGCCCACTGTTCCTTCTCTGGAAGTCGACCCCGAAACACAAGCAGCTTTGACCGAAGAGAAGTATTCCACAGTATTAGCAAGAGAACAGCAAATGCCGGTGAGAATTCTTGATTCCAATAATCAGGCCACAGTAAGCACTGCGGAGCTAAATACCGTGCTAGCAACACCGTCATTTTCCCTTTGGGAAACTTCTAATGAAAGCGATTTCCTGCTTGGCATTAATGAAGAGTCAGTGGAAGGCACCGCAGTCTATTTAACAGGTAAGGCCACACTATTTATAAATCTGCTTCCAAACCTGGAAACAGTTGCTTGGTCCTAACATAGATGTCTACAAATCGTCATTGTGATGGTAAAGCCACTTTTCCCACGGTTCACGTGACAGCTGAGCAGGTCAGGGTATAGAGTGCTTAACATGATGCAGTTCAAGTAAGTATCGGTTACCTCTGGGCTCTCAATAGAAATGTCAGGGGTTTTTTATTCAAGGTTTGAAAAACAACATATGATTAGAACATTAAAAAAGGATACTATTGAAAACTTTTGTTAGTGGTATATTTTGCTTTTACTCACAAGTAAAATATTGCTGTATTGCTTCCCTTATGTCCTGTAGCCGTGCATCTGAGTTTTAAAACCCATCACAAAATCCTATTTTTTCCCCTAAATCTCCCAGTCTTGGGTATGATTGTGGCAAACTTTTCAAGCTCTTTCATTTTGTGAGCGTAGTAAATCCCTGTACAAAATGTTTTTCATACTCTGTGCAGTATCAGCTCTCTGTTCTTTTATGTCATTTCTTGGCTTCAGTCAGTCCACACATGCTTCGAACATAGTCATAGTGGGTATTTATCCGGGCCACATTTATACTCTCCTTGCCTAAACGGGAAATTTTGTGTGTTTGCTGAATGTACAAAATGCACACATTTGAGCCTGCTTCATAACGGTCACCTTACTTGATCTTTGCAAAAAAAAGTCTGTAAAACCCGTGTTGTTATTCCCATTTAAAAGTCTCGGACGTAGCAATTCAGAAGGCTCAGTGATTTGCCCACGGATGTTCAGCTTGAAAACAGTGAAAGTGGAATTTGGGTCCAAATCAGTCCATGCTCTTTAGAGACGTTTTCCAACATTGTTGCAGTAAGGAATAGATATTTGATGATACAAGAACCAGGAAGCTAGAGATGATTGCTTTTTAGAATTAGTCTTCTTTTTTAACTAAGCCCGAGACTACTGAGAAGCTGGCATTACTATGTTTCCCAAGAAAGTTATTATTTAAGTAAGAATGTAAATGGGGTGGAGAAGGAGGCAACATCATTTAGCTGCTATCAAGGAGTTGGGGGCTGGAGGGTGGGGGGTGAGGGAGAATCAGTACTTTTAAGCATCCTGTTGGTTGAAATTGAACTTTAAATTTTAAGGAATATACTTTACAGCATGACTAAAGTTACACTTATTCTTCTGATTGGATCAGTATTACATTTGTGCGTCTACTGCTTCATTTAGAGCCTTGTTGGTGTAGTAGTTATGTATTGGGCTGCTAACCGGAAGGTTAGCTGCTCAATTCTGCCCGCTGCTCCACAAGAAAAAGATGAGGTTTTCTACACCCAAAAAGGGCAATTCGACCCTGTCTTACAGGGTCACCATGAGTCAGAATTCACTCAATGCTATTGAGCTTGGTTTGGGTTAACTGCTTCATTTTGATGTGATTCAGCGAGAGTAAAACAGCCCTGCACTTTTTAGGAAAGCCTTGAAGTATTTTGTGAATAGTCCTGACCGAAGGTGATTTACATTGCCATTTTTTGTTCTCATTGTTTATCTTAAATCGGTAAATGATAATCAAATCCTCTGGCCAATGGTGATTCTTTGTTAGTTGAAATATAATTCAGGTTGGGAAAACTGTGAGATAGAAATAATTGGTAACAATAAAGGGATATTTAGAGATAAAGGAAATAGGTACACGTTGCACAGTCCTCCAGGCTCAAGGAGACTGTGCTGCGCATGCGTTGCACTCCCTGGAGGCGGAGAGGTAATCCTTTGGGGTGCCAATCCCAAGCAGTTGGGAGTCACCACCACTTCTCGGGGTAAGGCTTTCTCCTCCTGGAAAAGTTTAGTCTCAGAAACCCACTCGGGGCAGTTCGACCCTGTCCCTAGGGTCCCTGTGAGTCAGAACCGACTGGAGGCAGTGAGTTGGTTTCAGTTGTACATGTCACTGAATGCAGTAAACAGAAGCGGCAATGAGGGTGCCTGATCTGTCTGTTAGAGACTGCCCTTGCGGAGGTTCATACAGATGCTTTAGGAAAGAATACAAACGAGGAAACAAAACTGTTCTCCTAATCGGAGCCGCTTCGAGTTCACAGAAAGAGCCGCTTTCTTGCCAAACCCTGGCCTCATACTGGCGGCCTGGCACTGGTCTGTGGAGTGGCACTAGGGAGAGGGTTTAATATTTGTGGGCACAGTGTAGTTTTACCAAGGCCTTGCAGAGAAGGAGCATTGCGATTTTGCACAGAGGGTAATATATAGATCTGTGGTGGATTGTAGCCTCGTCACCACCAGGTGTTTTAAATGGAGAAAGATAAAAAAGTAAAATGGCTATTTTTAAAACCACTAAATAAGAGAAAAAGTAACCTAATTTTAACATGAACCTCAACATGTATATCAAGTCTTTCTAATAGTTTGGAATTTACTTAACACTCAGACAGTTTCACTTCCCAATGTTGAAAAGGCTCCGTTTAACCTCAGAGAGAAATTCCTTGTTTGTTCTAAGATTCCTTAATTTAATGTTTCCTAATCAGTCAGGTGTCTTCTTTCCAAAAGAAATTAGTTTAGGGCTTTGGGATTTAGGTTTCTCCCAGGCAATAGGGTTGGATTCTGCATATAATCAATTTCAGTTATTTTGTGAAACCTGTCATTCTCGTTTGGATACCTGAATCTTTTGACACAGAAGCAATTCCAACCAAGGAAACAAATGACACCCATAAGTGACTAATGTACATACAACTAGCAAATAATCCTACAAAATGAACTGTCATCCCAATTGTGTCCAACCGTTTGCATTTAGGAAATATACTTTAAACTGTTCTAGGTTTCACCTTTAGCCTCTCCATTTAGTTGCTAGGAGTGTTTTTTTTATTTGTGTTTTAGTAAGAAATGTGTAATAAAAACTTGGGGTTTCATTTTAGGCCAGGCGATTGTATTTGGGTTTGTTTTTATCCAGTAGAGTTTAATCCATCTGTTGCTTTTCTTCAAGTATAGTTTAAAGGAGTACATTTGGAACGTGTTTTTGGAAAAGGCATGTTAATGTAGCAGAAGAATCTACAGTGCACACTTTCGAAGAAAAACAGTTTCTAAGTGGTAAAAGGCAATAATAATTCAAATGATGGTAACCAGCCAGTCTGCTAAAAGTATGCATGTTTTGTGTACCCAGCCATTTCACATGAACTAACCTCGTTTAAAAGAATACATTTTCCATTCACTGTACACATGTGTAATCATTTTTGACTAAAATCAATTACCATTATCATGCCAACTAAATCTGCAGTAGAATATATTAGTTGCCAGATAACGTGCAAATTATTGTTTATAAATAATGCTGATTGAATTTCAGAAAAGAATAGATGCGATTTGTAGAAATTTGTTATAATATCAAGAAACACTCCAATGAGTAAAGCTAATGTTAATTTGTGTGTGTAGTATCTCTAAATTACTACGGTAAAGCTTTTGTGATGGTAGCAGTAAGTGGCATTGTTTTTGTTTTGGCTAAAATATATAGAAACCTCAGCGATGAGCCTAACCACTTTTCTTATTTTCCTGAACATCATAGGACCTGATCATTGCAAAATAAACCCATGCCTTAACGGAGGCACCTGTTATCCAACTGACACTTCTTACGTGTGCACCTGTGTGCCAGGATACAGCGGGGACCAGTGTGAACTCGGTAAGATGTTCTTGGCTGAAGGAGGGCAGTGCTTTTCCAGATTGCATTTATCCTGCTTGGCTCAGTCAGAGGAGCTCAGGGAAGCACAGGTGTTAAATGAACTGAAGGCCTGAGCCTAATTGAATGAGGAGCCACGAAATGGGTACAGATGTTTACTGCTCATATGCATGGGATCCAAGGGCTTTCCAAGGTCAGCCATTTATTTGTGTAGTTTTACAGCTAGATTTTGCAACTGTAAAGATACTGACAAACAGACTAGATCTATACCCCAAATTTATTTATAGTAAAAAATAACTGATCCAAATAATGTTTTTCTCATAATACTATGTTTAAAAATTAAGTAGCTTAGTCCTTTGGTTTTGGGATAACTTGTTCTTCTGTGCCTTGTGGGAAAAACCCTCCCCTCCCCCACATTCTCTCTCTCTCTCTCTCTCTCTCTCCCCCCTCCCCCTCCCCCCACATCCTCTCCCCTCTCAATAAAACCCAGTTTTGCTTTGAGAAAGAAATGGAGTATATTATCCAGGTGCTCATTTCAGAGATGACATGAAGGTTTGTTTTGAATGATTGAGTGAAAGATCCACTGATAACACTATATTATGTTGGGATATTCAGATCAAATCCTCAAACTCAGGCTTAAAGATCACTTAAAAAAATTCAGCATTACTGGGTTCAACTTTTGTGTCAATTAGCAGGGATTTAGGTATACTGATAGGTAATAATTAAGGACTACTTTATACTCTAAAATATCAAATTTAAAAGTATAAAAGATCCATCTGGTCCCTGTTATGTTTCTTATTGATAAACAAAAAACAATTTAATGACAGAAGCAATTAAAGACAATTAAAATTATAAATGGTAGCTTAAAAGTGTTCATGAAAAAGTTCCATTATTTTTCAATGCTATTTTTCCACAGAATTTTGAAGAATGCGAATGTTCATTCATTGTCAAGAATATAATCAATGCCAGTTTCAATTTGGTTAGATTTGGTCAAATGCTGAGTAACTCATCATAGGAAATCCAGTCAATATATCTTTGCTTTAGCCATATGTGTATGAGTATGTATGCACCTATGTGCATATATAGTTACATGCATATGCATGTGTATGTATAGCTATGTGACTATGCACATTCACATAATATAGCACATAGGGCCACAGCTATGGGTACTTATTAGACATTACCAACCACCTCATGAGATTGGTTTTCTGTGTTAGACGGATTAGGACCGAGTCTCCTGGGACATCTCAATCAATTGGTGTAATGTACTCACTGCTATCTGGTTAGTTTTGAGTCACAGCAAGCCTCAAAGACAAAGTCAAACTGCCCCCTTGGGTTTCCAAGGCTATGAATCTTTACGGAGCAGAAGGCTTCAGCTTTCTCTACTACGTGACAGGTGAAATCACTCTGCTGATCTTGCAGTTAGCAGCCCAACGAGCAGCCCACTGTGCCGGCAACTCTCTTTTACATGTAACTTTTAAAAATATACAGTTACATGTTAATTTCAG
>NW_022111373.1:66738846-66745729 GCF_000313985.2 Echinops telfairi | reverse complement strand
CTCACTCACTCACTGCCTCACTCAATGACTCACTCTCACTCACTCACTGCCTCACTCACTCATGGCCTCACTCACTGACTCAATCTCACTCACTGCCTCACTCTCTCACTGCCTCACTCTCTCACTCTCTCACTCTCTCACTGCCTCACTCACTCACTGACTCAAAAAAAATATTATACATAAGGTTAAATAAAGAGTCTTGGTAGTGCAATGGTCCAGTGCTTGCCCGCTAATCAAAAGGTAAACTGTTTGAACTCACCAGCAAGTCTGCAGGAGAACCAAAGAGCCAGTCTGCCCTTGTGAAGATGACAGCCTAAGCTGCATTTAAAACGAGTATTCTTATACACTGTGCATACTTTCATACACTGTAAAGGGCAACTTTAATAAAATTTGTCCAATAGCATTAAACCTAGTTGTTAGAAATATTTTCTAGCTTTATAATTTAAGAATTAGGTCATAAATATTTGTGCCTTGATCTTCTGATGCCAATGATTGTTAGAGCCAAGAATTCAACATCATTTAGTCATTTCCATTTGTGTAAATAAAACACATTCCACATCATACAACTTACAAACAAACAGGAAAAAGGTTACCGCCTAGGGAAACCCTATGGAGAAGCTCTGTGTTCTATAGGGTCACTAGAGGTGACTGGAAGGCATACTCCAATAGACAAAAGATAGAGATAGACATAGAGGACGCATACTCCAATAGATACAGCCTTTGAGTTGACTGTCATGTGATCTTATGTGCAATGTGTTAGGCCGGATTTACTAGAGAAACAAATCCAGTGACACTCTTACATGTCTAAGAGAGAGCTTTATATCAAGAACTCATTATGTTTTGAGAAAACAGCCCAGTCCAAACTCAAGTCCCTAAGTCCACTATTAGTCTCTAAGTCCCTCTTCAGACTCACGTAGCCACAAGTAGTGATGAAGAATGCAGGAATAGCACAGGTTGGTGGGTGCAGTCATGTGGATCCGATGGCAGTGGAGGCATCAGGGCTCAGAGTGGCCTGTCAGCAGGAAGGTAAAGGCAGAGAGAGAGAAGGGGAAGTTTGCAGGGCCCTCCTTATGAGAAGGCCATGCCCAAAGGAGGCACCATCAGCCTCTGCAACCTTATTGACCATTTGAATACCACCCTTACCCTTTTATATGTTTTCAAGTTAACATGGAATTATGTAACTACCACATGCAGCATAAGAAAAGCTGCTTGATTCTGAGTTGGCTGTAAAGTCACTGACATATTTGAGCCCATTGTGGTGGCTACTGTGCTGATCCACCTCACCAAGGGTTTTCGTTGTCCTTCCTGGCCCTCTGCTTTCCCAAACATGATGTCCTCCTCCAGCAGACGATCCCTTCTGATGATGTGTCCAAAGCAAGTGAGTTGGACAGTGTTCTGTTGTGGCTCATAAGCTTTTCATTGACTGATTTTCAGAAGAACATTGCCAGCACTTCGTCCTCATTGGCTTCAGTCTGCTGAACCCTGGCCACCCCATGTGACTCCCCTGGTGAATGAAATCTTGGCATAACTTCACCATCACAGCCACATATTTAAGCGAAGGAAGGACAATTGGACAATGTATTGTAGGAATTGTGTTTAGTATAAATGGGTTCAAAACATTGAATGGGACTCAAAATATACTAAAATATTCTTTATTTATAAATATTTTAAATTGTATCTTAAAATATAACTGGGTGTCCTGTGCTTTTCTGGCAACCATACACTAAGTTGAATTTTTGGTTCTTCTTGAAATTAATTTATGGTCTTTTGTGATTTATTTCAGATTTTGATGAGTGTCACTCAAACCCCTGTCGGAATGGAGCCACATGCATTGATGGTTTAAATACTTTTTCATGTCTCTGCCTTCCAAGCTATGTTGGTGCACTCTGTGAACAAGGTAAGCACATTCGTGTAATGAAGATTCTTGATACTTTCACCAGTGTTCAGAACAGTATTTTGTCGTAATGAATTAGATAAATATAGTCATATTGCCCTTACTGCAAATTTCTGTTCTACAAAGAAATTCTCAGGTTGTTTGATTAGATTGTTTTTGTTGGGTGCCACTGAATCAATTCAGGCGCACTGTCCACACCAGTGCCATCATCACAGTGGTTTGTTTTACCACTTTAAGCACAAAATATGAAAATAAATCAGACAGGATCCTCTCTGTGGAAAATGTAGCAAGCTGCCATTTATTAAAGAAAGCAAAAACGAGACACCTGAGACATTTGAATATGTTTAAATGGTTCTGGTTCCCCTGGTTCCCAATTACAAGGACTGATTAAAAAATCTTTTGTTCAAGTATTTATTTAGCACCAACTGTCTTCTGGGCACTAGTGGTTTTTGGCACTGGAAACAGAGCTCTGAACAAGACAGATACAAGTCCTTGCTCTGCGGGACTGACATCCTAATGACTTGGATAACTCTTGACAAAGAATGCAAAGCGTTACTACTTCAGACTCTGAGGTTTACCTTGTGTGTCATGGGTGGCCACAGTAGTTCCATAGGTGAAGCAGGTCAGGCATTAGGCTCCAAGAGGACAGGGGACAGGTTCAGGGTTATAGGACTGGGGAATGTTAGTGGTAAAACCATGAAGAAACCAAACTCATGACTCATGGCAACCCCATATGATTGGGGAGAACGGCCTCTGTGGGTTTCTGAGACTATCACTCTCTATGGACTAGAAAGCCTCCTCTTTCCCCTAAGGAGTGGCAATGTGGTTTCAAACTCCCGACTTTGTGGTTTTCAGCCCAATGGGTAACCACCAGGCTACCAGGCCTCCTTAAAAGTAGGAAAAGTGAACCTAAGTGGCCTAACCCCATAGCCTCAAGGTGTCTCAGGATTTTTACACTAGGAACTCTCTAGGGCAGCGGTTCTCAACCTGTGGGTCACGACCCGTTTGGGGGTTGAGGGACCCTTTCAAAGGGGTCGCCTGATTCATAACAGTAGCAAAATTACAGTTATGAAATAACAAAGAAAATAATTTTATGGCTGGGGTTCACCACATGTGGAACTGTGAAAGTCGCGGCATTAGGAAGTTTGAGAACCACTGCTCTAAGAAGTTCTAACTATGCAAATGAATAAGCACTTAGTTCCTCAAGTAAAGGTTGGTGGTTCAAACCCCCCACTTGTTGGTCTCTTAGAGAAAGGCCTGACAGGCTGCTTCCATAAGGTAACAGCCAGGAAAAAGCCATGGGAGAGTTCTACTCTGTCACATTGGATGGCTGTGAGTTGAGATTCAATCTGCAGCACATGGGCAACAGAGAAACTTCCAGATAAAGCATTTTATTTATATGTGCATCCGATGAATTGAGAGAGAGCTAACAGAACTCTAAAGGGATTTAGGGGTCAATTGATTTGCCCCCCTCTTTCCAAAACTATTGACAAGAGAAACAATGTCAATTTTCTCTTTCATTTTGAGTGCCACCTAACATTCAGGTATGTTCCATGTCATCTTAAAACAAGTTTAGCATTCATCCACATAATCTGCTAGGGAACAATTTAGCCCAGTCTGTTTATCAGCTGCAGCTGTGCTCTTGTGATTTCCTGCCAGGATTCTGAAAGTCTCCCCACCCCCATCCCCCACCCCCTTTCAAGTTGCCTAAGAACAAATGTTTTCTTCATTAACAGCAGCATTGTTGTCTAAACAGTATTCTGTCCAAATTTCGCCAATGACTGTGTCATTGTTTGTTCAGCTGACCTTTTCTCTGCCTTAGTAATTTCCCAAGCTTCAATCAGTCTAGCCGAGAGAGCACAGTTTGGGTAGAACAGAAACAGATAGACAATCTGAGCAGGGATCCGGGATTAGCAGAGATAATTTTGAATTTACAGGTTATCCTGAGCCAAAGCCAGCGATTGAATTTGCCAGTGAGAAGCATCAATGTGTCGATATAACACATAGTGCTTGACAGCTCCCGTCAAACCCAAAGCCACACCCACTGCCACCCAGTTGAAGTGGCCCGACCTAGGGTTTCCGAGGCTGTAAATCATCACTGAAGCAGATAGCTTCATCTTGCTGGCACACAGTGGCAGCTGGGTTTGAACCAATCTTGCTAACGTTAGTAGCTCTGGGCTTTGTCCACAAACACCACTGGCTCTCGTCAGCTACGTGCTAGAAGAGTTGCCAACATTGCCTCGGACAGAAGAAAGGGAGAGTGTGACTTCTGCACTTACAGAGACAAGTTGTGGTCACACAGGAAGGCATCATAGCCACGACGTGGTCCTCAATCTCAATTTTCTGATCCTCTCATCCGAAAAGGATGAGAGGAAAAACATCTACGGGTGCTCTGTTCTAATGAGAAAATGCAAGCAAAACAAGACTGCTGCTGTGACCCTGCACTGTCTCGATGACTGAGTTTGGTTTATGTTTCTAAACAGTTCAATGCATTTACTTTTTCAGGAGAAAATGGAATGTTAATGCACTTTAGGAAAGTCAAAATTATTCCCATTGGTCATTATCCAGTGTTTATAGTTTAACCCCTCCTGTGAATGGGTGAGTCCATTCACTAGTGAGAATGAAGTGTAAGGGGCAAGGCTGCTTTATTTGTGAAAACTACAGTAAAAATAAAGATGGTATCACTGAATCTAGAAAGTATAGCCGAAGCTTATTGCCACTGTGGAATTTTAGTGTATATTTATATATATATGTATATATATATACTATATATATATATGAAGCTTTCATCTCAACAAGACATTGATCACACTGTGCACAAGGGGGAGGGGGTGGGGGGAGGAGAGGGAACTTTAACGTGGGAGGGGGTTGGGGGAGGGGGAGGGTACTTTAACGTGGTTGATGGCATTCTCCATATGTTCGAAAGAAAGCAGCATGCCTCTTTTTGTTTGGTTGGCTTTTCCACCTGGGTGCTTCCGCACTGGATGGCTCTCCTTTGGTGAGAAGGCACACAATCCGAGCTCCATCCGGGAACTGCCTCCTCATGATTGTTTTTTCCTCCCCCTGTCAATCTTAGAGGAGAAAAGCCTTTGGCCCCCAGTTGCCCTCCTGGGAAATGGGAAAGAAGGGCTTCCTAGCCTTTGAAGTCCTTAAGCAAACAGAGTGTTCTCAATCCTACTATCCGGGGTTCTTATCTTATCACTCGAATGGTTCTCCGTAGAAAAGTTTTGTTGGTAAGCAGTTAGGCCCACTTGCTTCAAAAGGAAGCCAGCAGACACCACGGCCCAACAGGTTCCGGCTGTTCACTTGTCACGCTGGCTTTATCAAGGACGTGGCAGTTAGGGAACACCCTGGACTTTTTCTGCCCGAAGAAGTACAGCCACACACTTGTCAGGAGTGAGTCGGATTCCCTCTAGAATAATTTCTTTGCCCTCGGGGAGATGGTCGCCAAGTTTTAGGACTCGGTTCCCTGGTATGGCATCGATATTGCCTGGGCCCTTCTGCTCACGCTCGGACTGGGGAGCCATGCGGGAATGAGCTCCCGTGAGTCTCACGAGCCCCTGCCCGTTCCTCCCCAGACACGGAGACGTGTGACTACGGCTGGCACAAGTTCCAAGGGCAATGCTACAAGTACTTCGCGCATCGACGCACGTGGGACGCTGCGGAGCGCGAATGCCGTCTGCAGGGCGCTCATCTCACCAGCATCCTGTCGCAAGAGGAACAAATGTTTGTGAATCGTACGTACCGCATGGACGCGTCTTTGCGGACTCTCCCCACCTGCTCATGTTTGCCTGTGCTCAACCGAAGGGGAGACGCTTTCTTGACCAGGATTCATTTTATTTAAATCCCGCATCTGTGAACCATTTGAACGCTTCTCACTCTCTGAGCTCTGCATTTCGGGACCCATTCAGCTACAATGTGAGGGGTTTCCAAAAGTTCATGGAAAAGTTGAATTGAGAGATGACCGAATTTGTATGTTGTATCACAGAGACTTAACTATTCCTTGGCCGGCAAGCAATAGTATGTGGGGTGAGATGTGCTATACACCAACCACTGCCGTAGAGCGGACTCGAACTCATGGCCACTCTCAAGCACAGACTGAAAGTGCTCCCCACGGTTCCCCAGCCTGTAAATAGTCCCAAGAGCAGACAGACGTAGCACTGGTGGACCCAAACTGTAACCCCCTCTACCACAGGGCTCCCTGGCAAGGTCCGGGTTCAATCAAATAAAATTGCTGTTAGGTAATTATTTCTTGACCAAGAAATTATTTTATGATCTCTATGACGAATAAGCTCCTCTGTTAAGGAGATGACATATTTACAGTTATTTTGGTTGTTAATTAGAATTGAATTATTTACAGCATTCGAAGCTTATCTTCTGAATAGATTAGTTCTCACCCAGGTTTCTAATTATTTTAAGTCTTAAAAAGCGGGCTTCATATTAAGAAAACAAATGAGATTAGAAGCTAACAAAACCTGATAAAAGCTGCCAAAATGAGATAAAATTAGGAAGTTAAATTTCTACGAAGAGGAGGGCAGCTAGTTTTTACATAGCAAACATGTAAGTATTCTTTGTGCGGGAGGCCGTCTTTGCTGGGCTGTTAAGTACGTTCCCATGGTGCTGGCTGTCTTTCGGATGTTTGATTGTGTAATCACATTGTTGCATGGTATCCTTACCAGCGGCTCATCTCATAGTAAAAGGACGTTTGTTTGTTGGTGTTGTTGGGTAAGTTTGCAGAACTCTCTGATCTAGGTGTTCCCTGCTTGGAGTCCTTTGAGAAGAGACATGTGCCATCCAAAAGACAGGCCTACATGGGTAGATCTAGCACCTTTTATTGGCTTATTTAATCTCTGCCAGTGGCATAGCTTAGCTAAGAAGTCAATGTAAAAATTGTATCATGAATTAGGATGGGTTAAAGTACATATTATAAACAAAAGGGAAATAGTTGTCTGTGTTGGACATTCTAATGTTCTACACTGTGTTTGTAAA
>NW_022111373.1:66725129-66737885 GCF_000313985.2 Echinops telfairi | reverse complement strand
AGTTCAAGTGGATTGCCTATCCTAGTTGATTCTCAGGACTGGTTGTTCACTACGATCACCTGGGAAGCATAATGAAAAAACAAAAAACAAACAAACAGAACACTACTACTTGGGTCTTGGCCCAGATTTATGAAAACAAAATCTCTAGGAGATGGGATTTAGGGAGTGTTCCCAGGGTGATTCTAAAATGTAGCTACATTTGGGATCTGCAGGACTAGACATCTAATTCCAGATTAACTATTCCATTCAACCCATTGCCACCTCCCGATGACCCTAGATCGGGTTTACACAGCTATAGGACAGCCTTCTCCTTCTCCCACAGAGTGACTGTTGAGTTCAAACAGCGTCAAGGGTAAAAATTAACCAAAAACAACAAAAAAAGACGTTTCAAGTACCCCCCTGGCCCCTCCCTTTGAGAACTACTGTCGTGCATATATTTCATTCAGTATCTGTCTCAACCTGGAATTGATGAATTACCTGCTTTGGTCTGCATGTAGTTAATTTAATCAAATATTAGGTTTGTTTGAGAGTATATGTCAAAGTAATCTCTTCTTCTGGAAAGTTTATCCAGGGACCCCTCACTGTGCTCTCGGGTCATTGGCATGGCTGAGCTCTTAGAGTCTGCTCATCTGGTCTCATGATTAACTATCTTCTTTTAATAGCCTCCCCTGGTGGGGGTGGTGGGGTGGTGGGGGTGGGGGTTATTGAGAGCCTAATAGGTGCTGGTCACTCAAATTAGCCCATGGCAGAAGTTTATTTCTCACAATAACATTTAAGAAGGGAGCATTGGATGTTTCAGAGGTTAAAAAAAAAAGAAGGAAGATTGCTAAAGTTGAGGCATTTGTCCAGAAGCACAAAACTATTAAGCGGTGAAGCCACTATTTGAATTCAAGCCTATCTTCAAAGTACACGATTTCTGGCTGGTACCTTCTTGAATTTAAAAAGAGTATCCTTCCCCTCTCTTTCTTTTTGAAAATTTCACTTTATTTAATTTTTATCAGAACATACACAGCAAGATATATTTCAAGTCAGTAAACTCTACTTGCATAGTTTAATTACATCGATTCCTTTCTTCAAGTTGTGCAGTGGTTCTCTTTTCCAAACTATTCCACCCCCATTCAGATAAACTTGTTGCCCCATCAGCTTCTCATCTTTCAAGTAGCTGTTACGAATTCCATTTCCCTTTGAAGGACCGCATATAAAACCTGTCCCTGGTTCTCACCTTACTCTTACCTGCACCGTAGCATCCTTTGACTTTCTAGTTGTAGCAAAACAAATAAAGTAGATGGTCTTTAAAAGAAGATTCTGATATGGGACTTTAGATCAATAGTCTTACTATTGGTGAATTGTTCTAGCTGAATGATGTCTCTGCACTTGGTGCATTTTTAATTTTGCCCTATGTAAGGGAGATTTTTTTAAATAACTATAGTTGTTGGTGTGGTAAAGGTCCTTATATAAATTTAAAATAGGCCATTTTGTTTTTATTAACTTCATTTGAAAGTGAATATCAAAATTCAATGATCTTTCTGTGAACTAAAGTTAAACCATGTTAATATTTCTTTTCATGCATTTGTTACACAGTAGTCATTGAATGAGTTCTCCCTTGTTGAGTGCATTCATTCCTTCTTGTTGGGTGATTTGGGTTTCTCACTCATTGCCATCCAGTCCATACCCACTCACAGCGATACTGTAGGACAGGGTAGAATTCCCCTGTGGGCTGCCAAGACCATAACTCTTTCTGTCTGAGAGTAGAAAGGCTCATGATTTTCCTGCATTGGGTTTCTAAGGTACCTAAGAGTCTGTTATTAAGTCTTCATTCTACCATCTCTTCTTTATAAATAGTCCTGTGAAAAATTCAGGCCTTGGTGATTCCCAGACTGCATCACAGAAATGATAAGCATGCCCCAGGATTCAGGGGGTCGACTCTAGGTGGCCCCAATTTCCTTTAGAGTATACAGAGCGTGGGTTCCTATGTGGTCCAGCCCAGAGCCTGTAAAAGCTGCCTTTGGCCAAGGTGGCGTGTATGAAAAGCAAGCCGTTTTCTACTTTCTGATGTGACGGAGCCAAATCGCAGTCTGCTTCCCATCTGTAGCTGGTTATATAGCATTGCTTTGTCTGTTTTCATTCTGAGAGTTTGTGTGCGTTTCTAGATGTTTACTCGGCTTTCCCCATTAGCAGTTAAGCTCTTCAAAGGACGGCTTATTTTTTGCCGTTTTAATTTCTCACAGTGTCTAGGGTACGGCCCTGTTCTCCCTGAGAACTTGGTTAACGGGCCTGAATGGTGACCTAACGAGCACTATAATTGTTTGTAAAAATCTTAGAGAATTTGTCTTTCTTCTCAGGTGCTGTACAGGCGAGGTTGGCTCATTCGATAACCCTATTCCTCTTTGTGAAAACAACTATTGTTTGCCTGGCTGCGTTATGGTTTAGTGGAGGCACACAGATCCTATAGAGCAGCGGTTCTCAACCTTCCTCATGCCGCGAACCTTTCATACAGTGCCTCATGTGGTGGTGACTCCCCAACCATAACATTATTTTTATTGCTACTTCATAACTGTAATTTTGCTACTGCTATGAATCAGGTGACCCCTGTGAAAGGGTCGCTCGACCCCCGAAGGGGTCGTGACCCACAGGTTGAGAACTGCTACTATAAAGCAAATCTTTTCGTTGTCTTTTCCAGAATCTTGGCAGACCCAAAACTTTGTAAATCAATGAGAATTACATTTTGTCAAAAGAGAAAAAAACACCCTGTCTCTGAAATGCTCATGTTCAGTTACTAGGCAACAAAAACGAGCATATTAGTTTAATTAAATACATACTTTTAATCGGCGTCTATGGATTGTGGAGCAGGAACTAAATGAGGGCTTGGGTTCGAGGAAGGGTAGCAGATGAAATAAACGAGCAGAGCTTATCAAAGAAATGACACCAGTAAATTCAGAAAGGAAAACAAACACCCAGGCAAGCCCCCGGTTTCTTCCTCACTCACCATTCACTCTTTGTGTAGAATAAAAGTGGGCGAAGGAGTGACCCTTCACTTTGAACATTTGGAACAGAAGTGACCATCTGCCCAATGGCCTGTCTCCCTCCCATCCGACTGATCTCGGTCCCACTTCCTCGCTTTTGTAGTCACCCTTTCCTCCAGCCCCTTCCCTTCTGAGAAAGCCTAGGTGTCTCTTAAACTCCTCTGTAGTTCTTTCTCCAGCCACCATCCCTGTAACTGCTTCCATATGTGTGCAGATTCTGAATAAAATAGTTCCCCTTTGTCTTGCTGTTTACTCCAAGTTTTGTGCCTTTGAAAATATCCCTCGTAGTTAGTAAACTCTTCATGTGGAGAGCAGTATCTGATTACACTTGGAAATGGTGTTAACTTGACTGTATGCAATTTTAAGGACGTTGTTTATATTTTAAAGTGATTTCTCCCATCTCTCTCTCCCCTTCCTTCCATGTCTTGTTTGAAAGGTTTACTAAAGCTTATCCTTCTTGGGAGGTAGAGTGGCATTAAAACAAAAAGGGCCTTTGATATTTACCAAGTACTGCCCTTTGCTCCGCAGTCTTACAGCTCCATGAAAAAATGTAGTTTATATTAGGCTTCGATTCAATCATTTCTTTTATTAGAATAAACTTTGCTTTTAAAAAATGTGTGGTGGAATTAGATCATATTCAATATGATTGTGCTTGATGGCTAGATTTAATCAATTATAAAAGCTTGGATACATTATTGAAGTTGTTTGAACAAGTGCTGTAAATTGCCCTTACTCCTCAGACTCTGATGGACTCATTCCACATTATTGGCTCCGTTGTAGGATGTTGATGTCAATGCTAAAAGGCCAAACTCTTGTCTTTATTATCTTTTCAAAATACATTATTTTTCCCCATTGTTTACTTGGGGTATTTTCCCAAAAAATGTCCCAAGAGAGCGCTCGTGAATACCGTTGGATCTAGCCTGACCCTTGTGCTGTGCATCAAGGTCTTTTCTCTTGACACATTTAGTTTTCACTTTGTCACTCGTCCTTCTACTAATAGTTATTCTTTAACTTGACTATTGATCTCCAACGGTGAAATGCGTCTAGTGCTTTGTAAGAAGCTCTCCCAAGTGACTTCCATAAGGAATTCTTTTACTTGTCACCCAAGTAATTCTTCAGACACCACTAAACCATCCAAGTGAACACACAGTACAGCTAGACTGCGTACACAGCTGTGGCTTATCTCGCGTTTGTACCTTAACTTTCCTTTAACCTGTTGATGCATGGGATGACTTATCCAATGTCTCCTTCCCCCAGATGTTTGCTAGCCCCAGTGCCATCCCTTCCCTTCAGTATAAATTCTTGAATGCATTTCCATTGTCTTCGGTATAAATGTTAATGGTTACATAGCACACAAAGCCTTTTATACCCTGCTTCCTGGGCACCAAATCCTATCTCCTGCCACTCCCTAAACAGCATCTCAAAATACTTATCGTTCTTGAGATTAGCCATGATCTCTCATTTCTATGGGGGTTTGACATGCTCTAGCCCTCATCCTTAGAATGCTCTGCCTCTAATTTCACTTAATAATGTGCCTTTCTTAGCCAACAGTCTTCTTCCAGGAGGCCTCCCTGGCTGGGTCATAAAGAGCTCCTCTCTTGTGCGTCTGCAGCCTTGCCCCCTAAGTCCTTAGGGAGTTGACTTTCTAACATTTAGCCTCCTCAGGCAGAGATTCACTCCCATCTCTACTTCTCCCTCCCCTAGCAACGTGGCTCACCTAAAGTCCATTCGTCACATGCTGGCGGTTATTAATTCACACCCATTTGTTCGGTTGATTCACTGCTGTCTTTTGAACTCGGAAATGATCACACAAACACTTCTGGCCTAATCTCTTGGAGACATTTTCGGGTTATCTAAATGAAAAGTAAATAAACAAAGTTGTACCCTTATGAAAGGAGAAATGGATGCTTTAACCTGGGTAGTATAGAACATTTGACGGGCTTGCTTTCAAATACAGACAAGAAGGGGAAAAAGTTCCTGAAAGAATAAAAAAGCTGAGTACTATGCTTCCCCCAATGTTTGTAACCCAAAGGAAAACACAGTTCCGACTGGAAGTGTTACAAGTTGTCCCCGAAACAACTTTCTCATGAGTGTTGGAAAGGAAAAGTGGACAACACACTTGCTAATCATCTTTGCTGCCCTTCTATATCTGAAAAATGTCAGAGCACGTTTTACCTGAAACTTTAAGAAACCCTGCTGCTCAGAGTTTTGAAGGAAGTTTCATTGATTTATCAAAGATAGGCACATCAATATAGCTGATAAACAAAAGATGACTTTAAAGATATAAAGTCTAGTGAATTAGGAAAAATGACTACAAGTTCTAAACCTTATTTCATATTTTATAAAGTGTTTCCCTAAGTATGAATGTGTTGCCTCAGGTGGACAGAGCCTGGAGGGCCCCGTGGAGAAGCGTTTGCTGCTGCTGCTGCGTGCTGTGGAGTCGGTGCGGGACCACAGGGGCTCTGTGCTCACCGGAACCCAACACTCCCTGGTCGGGCACCATCCTCGCCCGGCTGTGCTGGAGCCCATTGCTGCAGCCACTGTGGCGATCATCTTGTTGAGGGCCTTCATCTCTTTGACCGACTTTCTACTTTATTGCCCATGATGTCCTTCTCCAGGGACTGGGCTCTCCTGAGAACATATCCGAAGTACATGAGATGAAATTTGTTCTTTCGGCCACCTGCAATACGTCCAATACTCTTCACCAGCACCGGAACTCAAGTGCATTCCACTTTAGTCCTCAAAGAAACATGCTTGACCATCAGCACTTTAAAAGAGGTCTTACGCAGCAGATTTGCCCAATGTGACATGTCATTTGATTTCGAAATCCTTGACAACTCCACTCTTTCTCTATTTATCATCATGATGGCTAATGGTTTACTTGTGGGGGGTTGTTTTCTGCTCTTTTGAAAGTATTATCCGCAAACAATGCAAAATATAAGCCCCAAACCCAAACCTTAAGTTTTTCTTTTTCTCCTGAAAGTCTTAGAGGACTTAATAGAAAAATGTTATGTAGAAATACTGTGTCAGGCTGTGTTATGGGTTTATCTTCAAGTCAAAGACCCCTTCTCTGTGAACAGGTTACAGCGCTTGTCCCTAATAATTTAGTTAACTTAAACCTTACGGTCTTCATTACACGAATTCTTCATTTTTGAACATGCGATTTAGAAGTGGAGGAATTTTCACAGTCCCTTTTGGAAATGTTGGATAATCTCTTCAAGAAAAATTCATTTTTCTCATGTTTAATCGTTTTATTGGTATTTGCTTCATACACTGTATAATCTATTGGCTCGGCCATGTCAAGGAGGGTTGTGCAATTTCACATCAATTCCATAGACTCCTCCTCTTGCACTCATTACTGTCAGCTCCCCTTTCCCCCGAGAAAGCCTTAACTCTGCGCAGCTTAATTGGATTTCAACCCAGAGGCAGCAGCGTCTTTTCCTTCTGTGTGAGACCTGCAGGGTTGCGGACTAGTTACTGACCACGAAGCGCTCTTACTGTTTGCCTGGAGTGCAGCGCAGATAGCCAGTGACAAGCCCAGGAGCAAGAACACTAACACAGGGGGCTTCAAATAGTTCGTGGAAATAAGGAATGAAAAGATAATGAAATTTTTCCATGAAATTTTTGGAGCCCCCCCGCCCCCCGCCATAATCTGTATCTATCACTGGAAAATTCTGTCAGATTGTCATGAAAAACAAGACTCAGAACAAGAGCTTTCATCAGTGTGGTTGTTCTTTCTCACAGATGATTTTTACAACCGGGCTCATCGGGCTTTAAAAATCACAGCCATTTACCCTCCCTTGCTAATTAGTTTATGGCAAGGTATCGCCATGGAAATGGCAAACTAGCTCACTAAGTAATTGCATGGGATTTGGCAGTTCCTCATTGCATTTGGATTGTTAGCTCCTCAAGACAGAGGAGCTGCACAAATAAGCTTGGAGTGAGGGTGCACACTGGCACCGTTCCTGTTGTGGAGGGCTCTGCCGGAGGCCCCTGCCTCACAGTGGGAGTAACTCACGTCCTTTGGAAAATGCTGTGATAATTACAGCTTTGTCGGGCAGTGAGCTCACTCTATTACACAAGATTAGCGCTGCACTCCAGAGCTGGCCGGATCGTCTCTCTCGCACACAGGTCTGCCAGCTAGGAAAACCATGGGCATATTGCCACTGTACCAACTGTCAGGAGACCCCAAGTTAGTTTTCTTCCCTCCAGCACATCCACGTTTGTAGGACTGGACGCCAGGCCGCCAACAGAGGAGAGGGACACTAAGACAAGCATCTCTTTCTCCTTTAAACAGAGCTGCTCTTTTGCTTTTAGCTGTGGGCCCAAGAATTATTAGCCTGTTGAGCTAAAAGACAAGGCAGAATCCTAACCTCCCTTAGAACGTAAATAAATCAGAACTCAGACCAGAGAGACTTCAAGCAAGTGCCAGGGTCGGAAGAGGGTCGGTGTCTACCTTGCAGGGGGATGAGTTGCCGTGTACAAGTTAAAAAAGTTAGATGTAGTCTGCATAGACCACAAACAAATTCCTATTTCGTGCCACAGCCTTGTTGGGGGTGGGGTGGAGGAGTCTTTTAAAGTTACCAACTGTTTTGATTTCTGTGATAAGTAGCCCCCTTTCAGGTAAGCATTTGGCACAGACTAGCTCTTCTGATGTCTCTATTTAGTTGAGAGGGTGGCTTCTTATCAGCATGTGTTTCCATTGGCTTTGCCACCCGCTGGGCGATGTGTGCTCTACTGGGAGTTTGTTGTTCTGGGGGTGGGGGGTGGGGTGTTATCTGCTCACCCTGGGCATGGCCTGCCCTTGGGGTTTGATTTCTGACAAAATTGGTCCTCAGTGATAAAGAGAGCTTGCACAACGGAAAGGGCACTTTCAGTTCCGGTGTCACCATTTTGTGTGGCTAATCTAGATAAGCTTTTACTCCAAAAAGAAAACAAATGACCTCCCCGGTGGGTGACACCCTACAGGCCTATCTTTTAGGAGCATGCCTGTTGGTTTTTGCTTCGTTCCGTTCTTTGAGAACTTCAGGTGGGTGGGAGAGAGTCCTCTCTGCCGCTGATACAACGTCACCGTTAATGTAAATCACGTTCTGATCATTTTCATTGACAAAATGGAAAAAAGGAAATGCTTGTAGATGAATATTTTAGTCAGATAAATGCTGACTATATCTCAACGGCCTGCAACAGAATAGGGTGCGAGGAACTTGGGAAATACGGATAAACAGAGGCTCTTAGTGTAGTACGGAGTTCTTAGCACGCGAGGACTCATCATAAACAATCATTCAGTCTCAGCGCCACCCCACACCCCCGCGCCCACAGAGTGGACGGTCGTATTTCCAGGACTATTTTTTGCCATTAGTGATTTAATTGATAATAAACGTAATGATAGATGGCTAGCCCCACCTAGTGGTCATATTATGTTTTGCGTTTCTCAACTTGGGAAATGCCGCCTAGACTTATGCAGGAGTAACTGTGTGACTTAAGTACCTGTAGCTTTGAGTTGAAAATATTCACATGAACTGCTGGATTTTGTGAAGCCTGAAAGTTACATGTGAAGTGAGTTGATTTTCAAGTGCTGTAAGCAGCCAATAATATATATTTGTCATGTATTCTAATAAAACCCTAGCAACTAAGGGCGCTCTGGGGACCAGTCTTTCTGTGTTTTCACCGTATGCGCAATGAAGGAGATATCGGAAAAAACAATTCTGAAAAAAACCCAAAACGTTCTTGGTGACTCTGTAGGACTTTGAAGTGTTCTTGTGAGTGTGAGTAGTTGTGAGGGGGAATGGCTAGAGAGCAACAACTGAACTATTCAATGAAGAAAAACCAAGTTGTAACTTGAAGCTTTGTAAATTCTCCTATCAAGCATAATAATGTACTGTGTCATAAAAGGGCTTTACTCGGCAAGAATGCCTTTATCAGTGGAAAGCATGTGATTATTTAACCGTACTTGGCAAAATCTGTAATGATTTGATAACAGAGAGCATGCTTGGTCAATCAAGACAATCGAAACTACGGTGAATCTTAAAGAATGAAAAGTGACTTCGATCTGAGTTGAAAAATTAAGAGCTCCATATGCGTGTGTGGATGGGTGAGTAGATGGATGATAGACAGCTAGTTTACCTAGTCCCAATTTGCCCTTCCAGCAGCACATGAGATACTCTAAAGACCTACAGTAAGAAATATCTTCTACTTTTTCCTCAGTCACAAATTTGAACTGTTTCCAAGTGGCTAGCTATTGTCTAGAACTGATTGGTTAGCTATCATGTCTAAATGAAGGAGTTCAGTTTACCCATCTCAAGGGGTTTATTGTGGTTTCATGCTGGCTCTTTACTGTATTTATGATGTGCATTTCTCTGTTTTTCAGTTAAATACACATAGGGGCATGGCCAAAGGTCTTGGCTATATCCTTCCCAAGATCCAAGGAGCTTTCATAGATGTAGAAGGGTGTGTGTGTGTGTGTGTGTGATCAAATTTATGACACACAAAAAGTCAACTGTATCCAGTACCTCTGAAAACTTTGTTTTCTGTTCTTTCCTATCTTCACTACTTAGGATCCAGTAGAAAGGAAAAGAATCCGAGAAATTCTAAGCAGAGTGGCCTACTCTTGAGGAGAACCTATGCCCATTGATTGATTTTGAAGCTACTCGATGAGATTAAGGACTAATCCATCTCAGTGGCTACAGTGTAATGGAGAATGGCTAGTTATTGGCTCAGGAGCCAATCGATAGGAGCTGCTGTTCTGACAACTTGTTAGTCTTAGATGATAAAGAGGATTTAAGCCAAGACTCTTTTGAAGGGGCTGAAAATTCTCTGGAGTAGAGGTTGTGTCTTCAGCACTTTGATTTTCTTATTGACACTATCTTCTTTAAAGCCCCTTAAAAATCAGTGTGAAAAAACAATTCCCACCTGGGAATGTTTCATGGAAGGATATGCATGAATAGGGCATTCTTTGGTTCCCTTAACCTCGTCGATTGCTTCCACTCTCTGTAAAGATCCATTTCCTAGTATATAAAGTAGCGGACCAGCTAGAACATGGACAGTTGTAACAGCAACTAACACTGGACGGTTTTATTCCCTTTCTTTAACTGAACGCAGTTTTCAAACCTGAAAACATTCAAAGCAACTTCCACTATGAAAGCAATGAAAAAATTCCTTGCAAAATAATTATTGCTTTTTTATATAGAATCCTGTTTTAATATTAGAATAGAGGCAATGATCCATCATGGTATGAGAGGACAAATCAATTACATCTCACCAGCATTTTGTTTTGTTCCTGCTGTGATTGTAGCTATCTGCGGAGTGGGGTGGGCTGAAACACTCTTCATGGCCTTGTGGTGTTTTAAAGGTGAAAGGTAGGGCCTCTGAGACACTATCTAATCAGACATTCACCTTGAGAGGATGTAAGCCCTTCCTGAATTTAATAGCTCATAGATAACTGTCTAAAGCCATTCCTCCCACCCCCATGCTGATTAAATCAAGCTGGAGACTGGCAGAGAGCTGAGGAAGAGCCAAGTCGCTCTGCTCTGAAAAATACTCTCTGCTACCAAGTTGATCTCAGCTCATAGTGACCTTGTAATACTCAAAACTTACTGCCATCCAGTCAATGCCGACTCACAGTGACCCTGTAGGGTGGGTAGAACTGCCCCTGAGAGTTTTCAAGACTGTAACCCTCTAACGCCCTGTGTCTTTCTCCCTCGAAGCAGGGCTGGTGCTTTTGAACTGTGGCCTTTGTAGTTAGCAGCCCAATGAACAACCCTTCTGCTACTGGGCTCTTATAGTGACTGCATAAGACAGCAAGACTGCCCCTGTGGGTTTGCAAGGCTGTTAATTAAAAAAACAAACAAACCATTTTATTAGGAGCTCTTAAACATATTATAACAATCCATAATCCAATTAAATTAAGCATAATTGTACAATTGCTACCACCATCAGTTCAAAACATTTTCTTCGTGAACTCTTTCATATCAGCTCCCCTTTATCCTCTTCCCCCACCCTACCCCCCAGGAGCCCTTATTATTAATATATTAGATAATATTACATTTTGTTCATTTGTATAATTTGTATAATTAAGATCATTCGATGCATGAAATCCAAGTGATGAACCCTAAAGAAATAGTAATGGGAGTAATGATTCCCTGAAGGCATGGGAAGAGGGCGGGGAACAAATAACAGAATTATAGGTGAATGGATATATTGGATGGCGGGGTGGGGAGGAAGCAGAAAGCCTCATCTTTCTCCCATGGAAAGGTGGTAGATTCTAATTGCTTACTTTGTGGTTAGTAGTCAAACAAGTCGCCATGCCACCAGAGCACCTTTCCTGAATGAGATGAAAAAGAATCAAATCACTCTTAAGAAAATAATTTGGTCACCATCGAGTTAATTTTGACTCAGAGCAAACCACGTGTGCTTTGCTCCATAGGGTTTGTCTTGACTGATTTTGAAGAAATCGATCATCAGGTCTTTCTTCTGAGGCACTTCTGGGTAGACTCAAAGCACCAACCTTTTAATTAACAGCTAATGTGTTAGCCCTTTGCACCACCCAAGGACTCCTAACCAGTCTTCAACCTGTAATTGTGGTAGCTTGAGGGTTAGGACCGTGGGCATCGAGTGAAGTCAGATTTATTGCAGGATGTTTATTGCTGTTAGGTGCCATCTAGTTGGGTTTGAACATTCTGGCTTTAGTTCTTCCAAGACATATTTGTTTGTTCTTTTGACAGTGCATAGTACTTTCAATATTCTTTGCCAACACCATAATTTAAATGCATCAATTCTTCCTTGGTCTGCTTTATTCAATGTCCATTGCAGAAATAATGCTGGATAATTCTCTTCCATATTAATGGGAGCCATAAATATATATTTTCTAAAAATTAGAGCAAAGTACTGATTATTTGGAACAAAATAAATACAAGCATTAAAAAATGTTGATACATTTTGACGAGTAACTTTGCTCTGAGTTTTTCTACTCAGGATAAGGATTGGTTTATAATGAGCTTTTAGGTTTGTAGAGACAATTTAAATGTAAGAGAACTGTACTTGTGAGTTACTGGATTTCAGCCAGGAGTTTTTGAATCATTTTACGATTTTGGCAGTTGATTTGCTTGGATCTAATTGTTGGGGGCAGGAGTCGGGGGAGAAGGAAAGAAAAAACAAGGACTAAAATGTGACTGAATCCAATTGAATTGAATTGATGGTCTTTTGTGGTACTTTTTTTTTTTTAATGCAGAGAGGTAGTTATTTAATTGGAACTCTGAAAATGAAATAACGCTGTCATATGCTGTCCTGCATTAGAAGCTTCGTGCTTGTTGTCATTGTTGTTGTTAGGTGCCACCTAGTCAGTTCGGACTCAGTGACCCTCTGCACAACCCTCTGCACAACAGAAGGAAGCACTGCTCGGTCGTGTGTCATCCCCACGATTGTTGCTGTGCCTGAGCCCACTCTTGCAGGGTCTGCCTCTTTTTTGTGGCCCCTCCATGTTACCCAGCATGATGTCCTTTTTCAGGGACTGGTCTCTCCTGATAACATGGCCAAAGTGTGTGTCTTCTTGAGTTACCCTTTGAAATTTTCTTTTCAGCATTTTTATATCATTAGTTCATCCGTTTTCCTTAGGTGCTCGACAGTGAAGCGCACATCTCAGAGTCTCTTCTGACATCCACTTGGATCTTTTCTTTCTTTCCTGTCTAATGACCCTTTGTGTCTTCAAGCCTGGTGTTCTTGAAGTCAGTTTTAACCT